>NC_090746.1:15747469-15802469 GCF_036898095.1 Palaemon carinicauda
TTATTCCTATTCCTCTAGGATCTCTATATACACTGACTAAATTATGTAGTTTATAGTTATAGTAAACAAAAGATAAATATCATACGAGTAATATTACAATAGATTGGCTATTTACAGTAGAGTAGTTAGGTTGTTTTCAGATAACAGTATATACATAGATAACTAAACAAGTAGCTATCGTAAACACCTTTGATAATTGATTAGCATCTCTAAAACTCGGTGGACCGCGTCTGAACTACCAGGCGTTCAGAGGTTGACCCATAGACTTCTTCAATTCTAATATGTTTTAATGTATCAGGGTCTGGGTATCAGTGGGGAATGAAAAAATGATTGAGCATTTTTTAGTTATGTACTTGAAAGATTGGAAAAATTATGAAATTAGAAGAATAGCAGGCGTAGTAAAGATTACAAAGGTGGTAAGAGAGTCACGACTGAGATGGTGTGAGCCTGTTTTAAGGATGGATGGTGCAGAGAAAGTGAAGAGGGCTTGGGAAGAACCTGTTAGGAAGAAGAAGAGAGAGAGAGAGAGAGAGAGAGAGAGAGAGAGAGAGAGAGAGAGAGAGAGAGAGGTAGAGAATTAGATAGGGAGATAAGGTGAAGGATGATATAGAGAGAAGATGTTTGGTGGAAAAGGATGCGTTTGAGACAAGGCATTGGAGAGGACGCATCAGGCAACCGACCCCTTAATGTAGGACTAACGGTGGGGAAGGACATAATCTGATTATGTACGACGCTTCCACACCATAATACATTAACGTATGAAAAGACCGAGCTTAACGATTCTGAAAATTTTACAATAATGCTGTTCAATTCATATTTCATTCTATTTTTGGTAGTAATTTTAAAACATGTAATGTGGATATCGTTAAATTATGTGGTGTTTCTTTATATCTGCAATATATTAGGGAATTCTTGACACTTGCTTATATATTTTTGATACCAGATCTGGGTTTTTGCTCTTCAATATGGATGTCAGCTGATTTTGGTGATTTTCTAGACACTTGGGATAGTTTATGGTACAGTACAATAATTAAATGTTTTTGTTAGTGTAAGAATCTGTTTATTCCATAATTTCCAGTTTTTATTGTTTTTATTTTCTTTTGGGGGTGAAATTGCTTCTTGTGCCTAATCTTGTTACTGTTAATGCGATTTAAGTTGAATATATTTCTGCTTAACCCTCTGTTTATCCAATGACGCGGAAAAATATTTGTTGCCGTAAGTGGTCCGATGACACGAATTTCGCGTCATACGTTAGTTTATTTTCGGGGAAAATTTGGCGCAAATAGGCGCTTGACCCAAGGAAAACAAAATTCACACCACGAGACAGCAGGTGGTTGAGGGACATGTACCAACCGTGTGTCACACGATCGTACATAGTTCATTTTGTGTATATATTATGCTTGTATCCTCGCTTTTCCCTCGCTCTAAAAAGAACAAGAAATTTCATGTTCAAAAACAGACACTGTTACAGATGAGAAAAACAGACATGTTTATTCTGGTTCGTTTTAGACCGAGGGATAATATATACATAAAATGAACTATGTACGATCGTGTGACACACGGTTGGTACAGACAAGTGGACCCTAAAAGAAAAAATGTAGTAGCAGCGCATGCGCAGCAGGCCTCCGTTGATCTTCCTCTCATCTAAGCACTTGACCTAGTATGGTGACATTTTTTACCATTCGTGAGAATTCTGTTTTATTACGCTTTTTTTTCGCTTTTAGTGAAGACATTGAAGAGTGCGTATAACAACGTGAGAACTAAATAATTTTCTGATATATGGGAAAAATTGATCCAGAATGGGTCATCTTTGTTAGTCATGGATGCCATTGTTGTTTTGTACACTGTTTGTGCCTCGTGGTGTGTGTTTCTTTAATGGAGATAGTGCCTGATATTGACTATAATTGCTTGTAGATTGATTTTAAATACTTGATGACCCAATATTTTATTATTTTGTGTAAAAAATGTCCTAGTTATGAATTTTTCTTTTTTCTTTGTGGTGTATTTTTTCATCTTTTTTGCCAGTTCTGTTTGCCTCTATAATCCAAATTTGTGTTATCAATTGCTTAGAAATGTTGGCACAGTCACTGTGAGAAGTGTGGGACTACTTTTTTTTTCTTTTTTAAGTGAAAAAATTTCCTACTTAGACTTTGCTTTTTTTCCAATGTGACATATTTTTTCAATGTATTTTCCCATTTTGTTTTGCCGTAATTTTTTCCTTATTTCATGTTTAGTTTTATTTCAACTGCGTTAGATGATTAGAAGACGTTACACAGTAAATATAAAGACGAGAAAAGTCAAAGTGAAGCTACAGAAAAAGTATAACCGACTTCAACTTTTGGAGTGAATGGTTACTTACGTGTGTAAATATGTGTGTATAAGTGTGTGTAAAGTTATTTGTGTGTGAGATCATGTTACATTTACTCTTGTATGTTTGAATTATGTATTTCCATTCCTGTTTTTTTTTTCATTTACATCACTTGCATAGGTATCATTTGCATACTTTTTTTTATATATGCAAATATTTTATTTTTGACAATTATGCAATAACAGTAACACCAAACACTTTTAGCATAGAAATTTTCTTTGTATGAAGCATCAACATATATATTTAATTTTTTTATCAAACTACAACCTTCGATTGCTCAAAATTTTGTGGGAACACTTATTGATATTATTTTACAAATCTGTAGAGAAATTACTCAGCTTTCTATTGCTGTTTTAATTTTTTCAATAACATAAGTGGTTACCGAGATATGACGGAAAACCTAAACACACACACACACACACACATATATATAAATATATATCTATATATATATATATATATATATATATATATATGTATATATATATATATATATATATATATATATATATATATATATATATATATATATATTGATCTGTATCGTACAAAAAATGCCAGGTGGTGCTGTGAGATTAGGCCTAGTGTATGTCGTGATAGCCAGAATATTTTATTCTTGGTGGGTGTGTGCGTATGTAAATAACTGCATTACACATGTGTCATAAATAAATTGAAAGCTCATTCCTTGCAGTTTTACGTGGTGCAAAGTTAAATGTCATATTTTTTTTTCGTATGTAAAAAAAAACTTCCAATTAGGCGAATATACCGAAAAAAAATTATCCGGTCTTTCACCTTCCATTGCTTATCTATTTATGTATATCACGTATTGATGTTATTATGCCAGAAAATTTTATCTGATTTTCAATGCCATTTAATTTTTTCACTATCATTATTCATGATGGAATTATTGCTCGAAATGTGAGAGTATCTTTATTTCCACTCATCACCGAAATATGTGCGATTTTACGCTCTCGTAAAAAAAAATTTTATTGGCGGGTTTGTGCGTATTTAGATAACTGCCATATACATATCTCATACATGATTAAAAAACCCATTCTCTGTACTTTTATATGGTTTATAAATCAACATAAACGTATCAACGCTTCTATACCATATTTTTTTTCGTATAAACACCTACAACAAAATTATACGCTCAATATTCTTTAACAATACATATAATTTTTATTCATTCACGTTATTGTAAATTTATTCTACATTACGATGTTATCTTTTATTTTTATCTTTTTTCTTATCTTTATTTGTTACGTCGTAACAACGAAAAACGTCAACATTAAGTCAGGAAATCTAAAATGTTCGCTCTGAAAAAGAAAACTATTTTTCATTTATGCACACCTCACTTACTAATACATTTATTGGAAAGAGGTTGCATCCATGTGAAAGATCAATAGGTTTTACACATTTGTGTGTTGGAAAAATTCTAAAGCATAATTATTGTATTTTTATTTATGAATTTCTAAATAAAATATTTACGATTTTTTTTTATTTCACATCTAACACGCATGTTTTATTATTCTTTTATCATTCCAGTTTTTTTTTTTTTTTTTTTTTTTTTTTGCAATAGTACAAAGTTCAATGTTTTGACAATATATTGCAACAAATCAGAAGCCTTAATCTGTTATAATTTGAATATACCGATGTTTAAAAAAAAAAAAGAACCTTTGGTTTGTGAACGATATTTTACGGCGAAGGCCATATGCACTGTACACCTCGCACCGACTTTTGTAAGGGCATATGCGTCAAAGGATTAAAACGGGGATGTAAATGTTAATAAATTTTTAAAGAATGGGTCATGTATTTTAGAAGTGAGCCGTTTGTTTATTCATATATTTATGTTTGACCTCTTAATTTATTTATGCCATTATACTTCTCTTCTCAATGCTCTATTCATTCTTTATACAATATATCATTTTGATCGAAGAAGGCTTGCTAAGCAAATTAATGGTATTCGCCATATATTTCTTTTTACCTTTATGAATTTGTTCACCTTATGAATAATGATAATTCTCTTTAAGCCCTTTAGGGGGTCAAAACAGTTTTCCTGTCTCTTCAAAGATTATTATGCATATTGAGTTGTCAGGGGAGCGGGTGATATACTGTTTCACTTTAATTTTCCCTTGTGTTTCCCTTTGGTTATTTTGAACCTATGAAGGAGATTGCTATATAATAGTTAACTTTTAGTTAGACTTTAAATGCCGTAAATTTTTCCTTATTTTTAATTGCACTCATGTGAATATATCGTTTAGAATTTCGTCGAATTTTACTTTTCCCCTATAATCACTTCCCATTTCTAATTTTTAACATCTGTGTTTTTATGCTGTTGGCATTACCAATTTAATCTTACTGTTAACAGAATGGATGGAACAACCCAGAATGACCATAAGCTTGCCAATTTTGTTTCTGTTGATTAGTTTATGAATGAAAAATAAAGGCAGTCTCAAAATGCAAATAAAGAAGTTGGCAAAAACGTGAGATGGTAGTTATAGAAATATGTAAAAATCAATCAAAATAGTTATTGCTTTCTGAATTTTTCGAGCAAAATTTTTCTTAATATTTCTAAAGAGTCTCTTTTTACTATTAAGAGAAGAAAACTCAGTGTGATAACATACCATCTGGTCAAATGAAACTTGTCGCTGCAAAACATGTAACATGTCTTAACTTCTAAAGGCACCAGAGATGGAAACGAGTGTATGTTGCCTCTTGAGCTGGTGTATGAAAAGGTCAAATTGAATCTTATATCTTTTACCCATTTATAAAGCAGGTCTTGTGAGAGTACAAATACTCAGATGGGAGAAAAACAATCTAACAGTTATGGAACAGAGGACTGGAAATATGTATCATCATCTGGATATCATGAAACAATTCGATGAACGGTAAACATTTTGACGGTGTTAGCTGGTAGATGTTTTAATGGCTCCTGAAAGGAGATACTTTGTGAACAGAATTTGATCTTGAACAGATGTTACGTATTCTACAAGTATTGATGCTGTTATTATTCTTAGTTTCAGAGTTGCCATTGTATCTACTGTAGTAACAGCGATATCCAAATATAGCTATTGGCGTAGTTTTTTTTTATTTTTTTTTATTTATTTTTTTTTTTTTTTTCTTGCACAGTCTCTTCATACTGAAGCTCTATAAGCCTTTGAACCGAAAAGGGGGTTATTATTGCCTCCGCCCGTGAAGTTAGAAGTTGGTTATGTTTTACCCCTTGCTTGTGTGTTCGTTTGTGAAGAGCTTTCTAGCAACAATTTTATTATTATTATTATTATTATTATTATCATTATTATTATTATTATTATTATTATTATTATTATTATTATTATTATTCATGTCTCTAAACTGGCAAACTTACAGAATCTCAACACTGAGTTGTGTTGTGGTAAATTAGAGTAACCTATTCTTTAAAAGTGTTGCAAGTATTCTTCATTAATTCTGGTATTATAATTATCACCATAAGTAATTGCAGCTTTACCCAAGCCATCACAAAACTACCATACAAGCTCTGCATTATAATCATTTCAGGAAAGGGATTGTTTCTAGCAAATTCACTAATAAAGCAACAAACATTTAACCTTCCTTACTAACAATATTTTACTTATTTCTGTGTTGAAGAAATTTTACAAATGAATTTCTGGATATTTTTAGCCCCCCCCCCCTTCCCCAAAGTTCTTGTAACTGGTTGAAAACAAACTTTAGCATTCTATATTTTGAAGATGTCACAGAATTCATCGGAAAAAATGTTGATATACTTTGGAGCAAAAAATTGTTGAAGAAAGCAAATTAATCCCATAAGTTGTAAGACAGGATCAGAACAACTTTATCATGCAAACCTGAGAGGGAGAGAGAGAGAGAGAGAGAGAGAGAGAGAGAGAGAGAGAGAGAGAGAGAGAGAGAGAGAGAGAGAGAGAGAGAGCAAATCAATCCCATAAGTTGTAAGACAGGATCAGAACAACTTTATTATGTAAACATAAGAGAGAGAGAGAGAGAGAGAGGAGAGAGAGAGAGAGAGAGAGAGAGAGAGAGAGAGAGAGAGAGAGAGAGAGAGAGAGAGAGAGAGAGAGCAAATCAATCCCGTAAGTTGTAAGACAGGATCAGAACAACTTTATTATGTAAACCTGAGAGAGAGAGAGAGAGAGAGAGAGAGAGAGAGAGAGAGAGAGAGAGAGAGAGAGAGAGAGAGAGAGAGAGAGAGAGAGAGAGCAAATTAATACCGTAAGTTGTAAGACAGGATCAGAACAACTTTATTATGTGAACCTAAGAGAGAGAGAGAGAGAGAGAGAGAGAGAGAGAGAGAGAGAGAGAGAGAGAGAGAGAGAGAGGGGAGAGAGAGCAAATCAATCCCGTAAGTTGTAAGACAGGATCAGAACAACTTTATTATGTAAACATAAGAGAGAGAGAGAGAGAGAGAGAGAGAGAGAGAGAGAGAGAGAGAGAGAGAGAGAGAGGGAGAGAGAGAGAGAGAGAAAGAGAGAGAGAGAGCAAATTAATCCCGTAAGTTGTAAGACAGGATCAGAACATCTTTATTATGCAAACCTGAGAGAGAGAGAGAGAGAGAGAGAGAGAGGAGAGAGAGAGAGAGAAGAGAGAGAGAGAGAGAGAGGTGTGTGTGTCATTCATCTCTCAGGAGAAATTTGTTTTGGAAGCTTGAACTCATAAAAACAACTAACATGATTACAGCAGCACATTGAATTTCCACAGTATTCTTGGTGGAAAATTTTCGGAGAAAAGAGAGGACTAATAGAATTACACGTTTTTAAGTGCTTTTAAATTTTGAGTCTTTTGACCTTTTACAGAATAATAACTTGCCCAAAATAGAATTGTTTTGCCCATATTTGTAATGGCATCACAGGACGTAGGTTAAAGAATAAAATAAATATATAATTATGTAATAAACTAAATATTTCGAGAATAAAAAAAAATTGATAATAATGTAATTAACTAAATATTTTGAGAATAAAAAAATGATAATAATGTAATAAACTAAATTTTTCGAGAATAGAAAAAAAAAAATTGATAATAATGTAATAAACTAAATATTTCGAGAATAAAAAAAAAATTCATAATAATGTAATTAACTAAATATTTTGAGAATAAAAAAATTATAATAATGTAATAAACTAAATATTTCGAGAATAAAAAATAATTGATAATAATGTAATAAACTAAATATTTCGAGAATAAAAAAAATTGATAATGTAATAAACTAAATATTTCGAGAATGAAAAAAAAAATTGATACTAATGTAATAAACTAAATATTTCGACCAAGTCATGATAGAAATAAGCTTTTAAGCGTTTTTTTTTTTTTTTTTTTTTTTTTTTTTTTTTTTTTTTTTTTTTTTTTAAAGCTGGAAGAATATTTGCCTATTACTTGACTCCGGAGGAAACGGTTGACCCGACCTTGAGAAGATTGAAGGTTACAAGTGAGTGAAAATGAAATCAAGAGGATAAATCCTAATCATGGATTACAGATTGAGAGAGAGAGAGAGAGAGAGAGAGAGAGAGAGAGAGAGAGAGAGAGAGAGAGAGAGAGAGAGAGAGAGAGAGAGGAGAGGGAGGAACCCTTTTACAGCATAGACAAAAGACGATCAGGAGGAGCACTATGTGTCCAGGTCAGTACAGGTTATTGATATGAAAAATTTTTCTTCATATGGAAAGAACATTCTTAATACGGACAGGTCAGGATGACGTAAAAATTCCATAAATACGGATGAATAAAATTATATGTAATTTTTGGGGGGGTTGGTTGGGTTCCAGTTATATGAAATTCGCAAGTGAGAAGATGATATAGCTTTATGGGATGTCTATATAAGTGAGAGGGGAAGTAACATTTTCATCAAACTAAAATGAACACGGCGGGGGAGTGGGGGAGAAGACACTAAAATTAGTAGTGACTGTCTTATTATTATTATTATTATTATTATTATTATTATTATTATTATTAAATGCTAAGCTACAACCCTACTTGGAAAAGCAGGATGCTATAAGCCCAGGGGCCCCAACAGGAAAAATAGTCCAGTGATGAAAGGAAACAAGGAAAAAATTAAATATTTAAACAATAGTAACATCAAAATAAATATTTCCTTTATAAACTATAAAAACTTTAACAAAACAAGAGGAAGAGAAACTAGATAGAACAGTGAGCCCGAGTGTACCCTCAAGTATTTATTGAACTGTTTTATGATCTTAACTCAGATATTCACGTAAGATCATAGTTGATAGAAAAGAAACAATTCGATAGAAACTGTTCAGCTGGAAAGGAATGAAAAGTGAAAAAGAAAAATTGTGTAATGGCGAATCTTCAGCATGTACAGTTAGACGTATGAGTTTCTAGCACACTTCGCTCGGAGGAAGTGCACCCTGTCACACCATTACTGAGCGGAAAGTTCCTGTTTGTAGCCCCGCCGACCACTTATTCGTATTCTTACTCGCCGCGCAGTAAGGGTGTAAGGCGTTGGGCACAACTCCCAGTACGAATTTTTTAGCCGTACGTGTCTGGGAATTTTTCAGTCGTAGCCATGAACTCCTGCGATGAAAGGCCTTGGGCACAACTGGCCGTACCTACCAGCTACGTGGGGTATACGGGCAAAATTTGTGTGAAATCGTGGGTGTGATGCAAGGGGCAGGCAACAGTCTTTGACCTCGTAGCCCGCCGTATACTAGCCGCAGAATCTGCACGTACTTCCTTTAATTCCGTACGACAAACGTGCGTGGCTCGTACTTGTGACGCAAGTTACACGCAAGTTACACGCACGACCAATGTGCGGAGATCATGCCACAGAAAATGCTACGGCACGTAAGTTGCACGTAAGTCACACGCACGGCTTACTTGCGTCAGACGTGCATTCTGTCTGCGACTACAAATTTCCTTGACTACCGCAGAACATTTTAGTGCAGCAAGTGAAGATTCTGCGGCTGGTATATGGCGGGGTACGAGGTCCAAGATTGTTGCGTGCCCCTTGTGTCACACCCACGACTTCACACAAATTTTGTCCGTATACCCCACGTAGCTGGTAGTACGGCCAGTTGTGCCCAACGCCTAAGATGGTGCTCTTCCTCAGAGCGTGGTGTGTCAGGAATTCCTGATTCCAATTGTACGTGGATTACAAGTGTACTGAAAAGGGAAATTGAAAAAGAGTCAGAGAAAAGAGCAAATGTGAAAAAGGGGCCTTCAGGGAATAGGGAGTAGAATGATGTATTGTCAAAAAGGGCAAATATCAGGTTCATAATAGAAACGAGTGAAGGGAGAGATCTAGTGATATAAACATATTCAGGAAACTCAGTGAACAGAACCATGCATGTTAGAGGTCGCAAAAAAAGGTGTCCAAAATTATCCCGAAGTTGAAAATAAATGATGGCTAAGCATCAGTAAGATAGGAAATGATGCTTCTAGTACTTTTTGTTTTGCAGAAGCCAAAAGAAGTGTGGATTTAGATATTTATTAAAGAAGGTGACCGATTTTGAATATTTTAGCGGTAATGAATACAATTAAAGCGATAGGAAGCATTTGGATGGATCTAAGTACTTACTATTCCCAAGGATGGGCTATGCGATGAGTGTGTGTATATATATATATATATATATATATATATATATATATATATACAAATACATATATATACACACATATATATATATTTATATGTGTATGTATATATATATATATATATATATATATATATATATATATATATATATATATATATACACACACACACACACACACACACACAATGCACGTGTCTCGATTTCTCCAATTGATTATGTATTTTATGATCATTTAATGTTTTCAGAATAAGAAATGCAGTTAGATTTAGTTGAAGGACCGGTCGGTGCTCTTAGGGTAATGTATTAAAACTCCCGACACTTACAATTAAGGTGCTGACACGTGAAGCTCTTATGAAAGATTGCTTGATGGGCGGTCATCGTTCCACTGTTAAACCTTTAGTATCTCTCTCTCTCTCTCTCTCTCTCTCTCTCTCTCTCTCCTCTCTCTCTCTCTCTCTCTCTCTTATATATATATATATATATATATACTGTGTATATATATATATATATATATATATATATATATATATATATATATATATATATATGTGTGTGTGTGTGTGTGTGTGTATGTATGTGTGTGTGTGGGGGGGGGGCAATGCGGCTGGGCTCACAAGCAGAGGAACCCGTGTAACAATCTTGAACCTGGTAGTAGTGGGGAGGAAAGGTGTTCGAGCGTTCTTTAGAAATCTAGTTTGCCTCTGTTAACGTAAACAGTAATGAATTGCCCTGATTGCTAGTCGAATGCCGTAGGTTGTGGCTTGGGTGGGGAGAAGAAGAAAGTCAAATGAAGAAAAGACCTCAAAATCTTAATTTGAACCATTCCAAAAAGAACCGTCTGGAAAAGATAGTCCTCGCCATACCGGAGAAAAATGATATATTTATCTGATCAGATCTCTCTCTCTCTCTCTCTCTCTCTCTCTCTCTCTCTCTCTCTCTCTCTCTCTCTCTCTCTCTCTTTCAATCACTTAGTGTTCATTAACAAATAGATGAAGACTTAAAATGCTTATTTTTCATAGCTAATGTCACTAAAACAGTATAATCTTTAAAACAAAGTTAACTTAAAATTAAGCTGTAATGAAGCGATTGTTTTTGTTTTAATTCAATGTTGAAAATTTTCCTTAATAGTAGCGTATCAAGCATTACCAATCATCATGTTTTTACTTGGTTAAGTATTCGTAGCGAGATAAACATTGCATGCATCATAAAATATGTTAAAATTTCTGGTAAATATGAATTGTTTTAATGCAAGATAAAGGTGAAATCTCACTAAAAGATAACATGATAGCAAGGCGACCCATAATACGGTATATACAATTGAATGGTATTAAAACCTGTCTTGTTAAGAGGCTCACAATATAGGCTGCTGAATTGTAGATCTAGTACGGTGCCCTTGGTGTCACACGTCTCACTGCTAAGCCCAGGTAGCTTGTAGTATTGGTACCCACTCACGGCATCAATCCAATTATCATAGTGGGATACGCTACAGTGAAAAACAAAATTCCTCCTATATGTTTGACAATCGGAGTCATCACTCTAATTGGGGTAATTAAGTACCTGGAAGAAACAAATATATTTCATGCTTCTAAAGCGGTGCCAAATATAGGTGGCGCACTGGCGCCTCTCTCACACGAACCGCGGTCCGCGTGGAGGGGGTCATTTGTCATCCGCTTTAATCAGAGGTGATCACGTGACACGTCCTACCCACTGGGGTGGATCTTTTGTTAGCTATACTACGTTCTGGCATCCTCGGGCGCCTTCTGAAAACCTGGATGAGCTTGGCTTAGTTAGCTATTGGCTCTCACTTTTATCCTTTGACCAAATGATAAACTCCTCAATATTATGTCAAAGGTTTACATAGTATTTATTTGCATAATATCAGCTTTTCTTGTGAAAAACCTCTGCTGATATTGGCTCGTTAAACTAACCATTCTTATTAATCACACCTGATAACCCTTTTATATGCACTGTGTAAGGGTAATGAGGATTCTGCCGAAAATAAACTTAATTTGTGTATTAACATGTTTCGAGGTGAAAGCATCGAAGTGTTGGTAAAGTTGGAATCGAGTAATTCGTGATATCACCCAAGATCTTTAGACACTGATATCCCCAACTCATTTCAAGGCCTTTTCCCGTATACATTTCCTGGTCAAAATATAAATTTTCCCAAAATCCTCTTGTGATGATGTTTTATCGGTCCTAAATATAGCTCGTACCATTATTTCTGTTCGAATAACCTTTCTTTATCCCGGCATTTATTGAGTCTGGACCACGATACCCGACATTGCCGTTGATAGAATGATTACCTAATTTCCGTGTTATCAAGATTAGCTTACTGCAATTATTTTCTACCTTGCTAACCATCAAGTTATGTGAAAGCTTAATCAGCCTTTTTTGTTTCTTCTGAGGGAACCGCAAGTTATTGTAATCAGGCTCTATAGAAATGTCGTAGAATTAAGTGATAGTTGGTTAAAGTCAATTTATAACTCAACGTGACTTTAAGCCCATGCAAGATTCTTCCTTTAGAAAGGGATCAACCCTTTTTGGAAATGTTGGGTAGTGCCATAGCCTTTATACCATGGTCTTCCACTGTCTTGGATTAGAGTTCTCTTGCTTGAGGGTACACTCGGGCACACTTTTATCTAGTTTCTCTTCCTCTGGTTTTGTTAAAGTTTTTTATAGTTTTTTTAGGAAATATTTATTTTAATGTTGTTACCATACTTAAAATATTTTATTTTCCTTTATTTCCTTTCCTCACTGGGCTTATAATATCCTGCTTTTCCAGCTAGGGTTGTAGCTTAGCATTTAATGATAATAATAATAATAATAATAATAATAATAATAATAATAATAATAATAATAATAATCTGGTAAAAAAAAACGTTGAATATTAACCAGCACGCAGAAGTAAAGTGTACTTTTTTCTCATAAAAACTTTTTATGAAACAAAAGGTTCAGAGTCGATAGGACATCTAAAATCTCGAAATTGCTAAAAGCCAATATTTTAGTACTGGTTAAAAGTCATTAGTATCCCATTTACAATAAAAGCAAGAGATAATGTGTATGATAATGACAGTTATTACAGTCGCATCAGTATAAATGGAAAGGTATTAGTTATGCAGTGCAAAGCAACCGTTTATAACTTTCATTACCTACTGCTCCAGGGAGATGACATTTGTTGTTGTTGTTATTATTATTATTATTATTATTATTATTATTATTATTATTATTATTAGCTAAATTACAACCCTAGTTGGAAAAACAAGCCATGTAAGGGCTTCAACAGGGAAAATTACCAGTGAGGAAAGGAAATAAGGAAATATAAAATAGTGTGCCCGAGTGTACCCTCAGTGACCATAGTTGTTTTGGCTAATTTTTCATGGCCGGATGCCTTTCCTGCCGCCAACCCTCCCCATTTACCCGGGCTTGGGACCAGCACTAAATTGAGACTGGCTTCCCCCCTCACCCCCTCCTTTCCCCTCAAGGAACGAGAAGGAGAGGGAGACTAAAGCGAAGGTGGATGGACTCTATCAAGGATGACCTTCGATCAAAGGGATTAACCGCTGATGAAGTGTGGGACAGAGGTAGGTGGAGAAAGCTGACCAGAAACATCGACCCCACATAGAAGTGAGAAAAAATATAGACAAAGAAGAAGAGTGTACCCTCAAGCAAGAGAACTCTAACCCGAGAAAGTGGAAGACCATGGTACAGAGGCTACGGCACTACCGCAGACTAGAGAACAATAATTAGATTTTGGAGTGTCATTCTCCTAGAAAAGCTGCTTTACAAAGCTATAAGTAGTCACTGAACAATTGCAATGCAGTAATTAACCCCTTGAGTGAAAAAAAAAATGAGTGCTCCAAACTGATCGGTTTGTCTTATTTCGTACTGAAAGGCTGCTTTTATCCCTTGTGTTTATTCATGTTACTCTCGAAATATTTTCATGGGCGCCCATGAAAGGTGTACCAACCGTGTGTCACTCGATCGTACATAGTTCATTTTGTGTATATATTATGCTTGTATCTTCGCTCTTCCCTCGCACTAAAAAGTACCAAAATAAACATGTCTATTTTTTCATCTGTAACAGTGTCTGTTTTTGAACTTGAAATTTCTTGTTGCTTTGAGCTTTTGTATATAAAGGAGTGTGTTCTACAATAAAGTCACTCACTGGCTTTCATCCTGTCTTTGAATCACAACTTTTTCTCGGCCCGTCACAAAGGTTTCTAACAGAATGCTAAATAGTAAATACAAAGGAGTTTGGCCTTAACAGGTTTTGAAAATTACCCGCCTCGCATACATTTATTACCGGTGATACATTTCTGATTACCTAACATAGTGACATTTCTTCGTTGCTTCCTCGTCCTGAATGTATCTTGAGTGTTACATGGTTTATAGGTACAGTATATTCTTTTTATAAGGATTTCATGTAGTTTATAAAATATGCTTCATATATACAGTACACCTGATTCGAAAATAAGAAAACGAACTATAATACTCTACTTCTGAATTCTCCAAATTTCATTAGTGGGTTATGAAGAAAGTGTAGCTTGTAGGTGAAAAAACAAAGGAGACTGTATAGCATCATTTATCATTTCAGATAAACAATTTTGAACCGATAAGAACCGACAAAGTAGTTTGGATTTACTCGTGTTAGATTTGGATGACAAAAAAAGATGATGTAAATACGTATTTAAGTCCTCTGGTTACAAAATAGTATTCTGTAGAAGACTGTTTTATAACAACGCGAGCTGATTATATCTAGTGAAAATTGTCTGGCGCGATTACTAATTATATTTTTTGTATACATATATATATATATATATATATATATATATATGTATATATACATATATATACATATATATATATGTGTGTGTGTGTGTGTGCATGCACATGCATACACACGTGTAACAAGAGTCAAACATGGAATTTATCTGTATCCATTTGAAGTATATCTGATCTTTTGAAATTGGAATTAATTTTATTGTCAATTTCAAAAGATCAGATATACTTCAAAAGTGTTTGAATTTCAAACTGATATAAGTAGATTACTTGTTTCATTCGCCAACAATATGGTTAGATTTCTTGGTAAAAATATTATTGGTAATAAAGTGACTAGTATTCCTCGCGAAAACCCTATTCAGTGAAAAATTAAGTATAATGTAATCGAGATTCAATGTTAACTATCATCATTTAGCTAAATAGTAAATAGAATATGAATATACCTAATGAGGTTGATGTCATTTGCCAAGGATATTCAATAACACATTTCATCTATGAACCCAGAGAGACTGACGGGTTGTTTTATTAAGCGATATGGAATGTCCAATCAAATCTAAATGGTCGGAGTGACGTCAGCAAGGGATCAGGGTGGCAGAATTACAGGCAAGTTATGAGTTATTCATCGTCGACTTTAGGAGAGGCACCTCACAAAGGGGAAAGGAATCATGAATAATCGCACTGATTTCCGAGAAGGCAGCTTAATCCAGTGGGTTTTTTTTTTTTCAGTCACAATGGAAATTGACCGAAGGAATTTTTTTTTTTATTTTATTTTAGCTTGGAAATACGTCGTGGTCGACCCCGTGGGAGGGATTTATTATTCATTTGTTTGATACTTATAACTATTTTTGATTTTTAATCTTGGTAAGTAGGTATGATGGATTCTTTACATTACGAGCTGTACGTAAACAGTAGCGTGTGCTATGGTTTATATTAATTTTATTTGTAAAGTTTTTTTTTATTTAAGAATCTTTTAATTAAATTATCTTTGATTATATTTATGATCAACCCTTCCTATTATGCAACTATATAAATTTGTTGATAATAAAGTGTTATGTCTTAGATCTTTTTCTTAAGTTTTTGCTATTACAATGTTAGCGCATGATATATATATATATATATATATATATATATATATATATATATATATATATATATATATATATATATATATATAAAATCTTTTTGATAGTAAGTTAGCTAGGTTACCAATCATCCTATGAAGCCAGTAATTTTGAAATAGGATTGCCATTCCTTAGGCCAGGGAATGGCTGTGTACTGTATATTAGGTCTGAGTACCCCGTTATGATTGTGGATGGCATTAGATTCAGGTAATAAAAGTTATGTCAAGAATAGCAACATCTATTTGTGCTCGATCTACCGGAATCCAGACATGAATGATTCTATCTTCGATTGTCTTCTTAACATTATGACCAAGATACAAGATGATGATAGGAAGGGCTCTTTAATTTTTGTTAGTGATTTCAATACTCACCATAAGGAATAGTTAAATTCTCTTTGTTCTTCTGATCGCCATGGCTTAATAGCTTTGGACTTTGCATCTGAATCAGGCTGTGAGCAAATCATAAGGGAAGCTACTCACAGGTCTAGTAATTGCTTGGACCCCGCATACACCGACTCACCTGGCGTTATAATAAGTAAGGTTGGGTCTCCAGTCGGAACTTCTAATCATGCCTTGATTTCATTAGTAGTGAAGACTAAACAGCCTGTCCCTGTTGCATCATACTCATGTAATATTTATATAAAATGTCAAACAGGTTGGAATGGCATTTTGAGTGAACTGTTTGGCCTTGAATTGGTCACTATTGTGTTACAGCGTTGGTCCTATTGTTCCTTTGAATGAGAATGTGGTCAACGTAATTGATAGGCGTATCCCTTCTCGTGTGCTAAGGTACCGAGTGAAAGACAAACACTGGTTCAATGATGATTGTAGACGTGCTTATTTGGAGAAACAGTGGTCCTATCATCAGATTTGATTTGGAATACTATACTTAACCTGAAGCTTTTGCTCAGAGATTGAAATTGAATTGAAATATTAGCGGGTGGTCCGAGAATGTGAGCGGCTTATCAATAGAGGAGAGGATTGGCCGAACACGTGTTTTTTCCAGGTTGTCAAATGGCATAAGTTGGAGACAAAACTCGGCCATATAGGGGAAAATTCTAAGTAAAAAGGGGCGTTTTACGAGACAATAGGCCGTGTTCTAAGATGTGTTAATTTCCCTTGATATTTCAAGATTCGGGCGTCGCTCGAGAAAGCAATCTATATGAACGTTGGGTGGGTGTCGGTTAATCTGACAATTAGCAATATGAACATTGATATCAAAGTGTAACATGCTTAAAGAGAGAGGGATTGAAAAATTATTCATTATGATACCAAACACGGATATATGGGACTAAAGATCATAGACATGCACTTAAGTCTTAACCGAATAATATAATACAGTTAATAGTTATAATGATTAAGAATATAATTTTGTTAGTGGCATACTTATCCTGAGGTTAATGAAACGTGGCTGAGTATTCAAGGTTGATTAATTAAATACTTATAATGTGAAAATTCATATGATTTCTAGATTTCTTCAGAATCTCTGTAGGATTTCAAACAATAGAAGTAAATCCTCAATTCGACGGGATTAAATATAGTAGATACGAAATAGACTTTCATCTCTCTTTATAATTGAGTGGGCTGACGTTTGATATTTACTCTTAGTTCTATTGGCCGTAGGTTCGAATCCTTGGCCAGGCAGAAATACTTATTATTTAAAGAATTTCCTCTTCCTTTTATTAGGAAAAGCAAGATTTCTTCTAAATAATGAACCAATTGCTTGAATGACAAAACTTTCGCTTTAATAAGCGAATAATTTTTAAGGGATAGATCATATTAAAAGAATGAACTTTGTACCTCTATAGAGAATATCATATGGAATATACTTCCTAATTACTACAAGACGAAAATCTGAAAGAATTGATCTAGAAATTCAACCATATGTCCAATAAGAAATATCGTGTACTGCATAAGCGAATATTCATCTAGTGACAGCATGCCAGAAGAAGCTTGACCTTTTCCCGGTGCAGACTCCATTTCTAGATTAATTTTACTGAGATAAATGGTGAGAGTTGGTGGCAGGAAAGGCACTCGTCAGTGAAAAAAATATTTGGTGAAACCATGTAGACGTAGAGTTTTCAATTTTGAGATGATGTCTGTAAAATGGGAGATAGGGAACAGCAACTATATCCTATTGCTTAATGGAAATGGGAAAAGCTAAAGAGATTGAGTGTTACCAGGTAAGGTTGGGTAAGGGGTAGGATCGCCGAAGGCTCCCTGGCAGATTGGGCCCGACACTCTAGAATTGTTTACTTTAGGTTGAGTAAGATTATGCTTGGTGGTATCCATATTGCAATACACCTAATTTATTCACTTTCTTCTCACCTAGTGTGTGCAACTATTCTACACTGGTAATAGGTTAAAACGGCCAAATAATTGTGAATTCGTTTTGCAGTACTTTTTCTTCTTTTCCCTAATTTTTTTAAATTAGAATAATTCTGTATAATATAATCTTATTCTTTTGATGTATTAGAGAGAGAGAGAGAGAGAGAGAGAGAGAGAGAGAGAGAGAGAGAGAGAGAGAGAGAGAGAGAGAGAGAGAGAGAGAGAGAGTTGGCTAACTATGATGTGATTCATATCATTATGAAGATTATCATTATTAAAATTATCTCTCTCTCTCTCTCTCTCTCTCTCTCTCTCTCTCTCTCTCTCTCTCTCTCCTACTACTACTACTACTACTACTACTACTACTACTACTACTACTACTACTACTACTACTACTACTACTACTACTACTACTACTACATCAGAAGAATAAGGAGAATTCAAACTTCTGGCCATTGTATGCTTTTAGGAGTCGTTCAAATTCTTTCTGTTATACAGGTCAGCTTCTTTGCCTTCACCTCTTTTTTGGGCCATTTAGATTTTCATTTCCTTCTTTATTTTTTGATGTCTTAAATTTCTCATGCATTAGTCTATTAATAAGCTACTTATCCAATTTATTCTTCATGCTCAATAATCTCTTAGCAAAGTTATCCAGTCTGACATTATCTTCCATGGCATTTTTACCAGCTCCTTCATAAGCTTCAATTCCTTCCGGTAAAGTTTTTTTTTTCTTTTCATTTGATCCTTGAGGCGATTTTCTTCTTTTTCTTTCACATTGGTTCCCCTCCAGTTTGGCTTTCTCTTCGTCTATTTTCACCTCCGCCAGCAAAGTTGGAAGGAGGTTATGTTTTACCACCTCTTTGTGTGTTTGTTTGTGAACAACTTCCTGTCCACAATTTTAAATATAGAATAATTAACTTGCAAGGATTAACTCTTATGTAAAAAGAAGGTCAAAGGTCAAGGTCACGGTCAAGCAAAATATCCAATTCTGGTAATCAGCCATAAGTTTGGACATCGTTGTCACAGAGACCTCAAACTTGGTTCATATTCGAAGTCAAAGGTCGAAGGTCAAGGTTGAGTCCAAGGTCAAGGTAAAGGTCAAATTCTGGTCATCAATCATACGGACACAGTTTTAATCGTAAAGTAATGAAACTTGCAGAGAGTTTAAACTGTTATGCAAAGAGCTGGAAATAATAAAATTTTGGAAGGTCAAAGTTTAAGGTCACGGACGAGCAAAACATCCAAAATCAGTCCAAAAGGTCAAGAAATTTGCTGACATAGCGGAGGTCTGTGCTCTACCGAGTGCCCCTCTAGTTTTGTTCTGTATCTTCTTTTCTATGGCTTCCTTTTTTATGACCTCGTCTGGTCCTAAAATTTCCTCTTCCGGAAAGTCACCATGAGTGTAGAGATCTGCGTCACCAGATTTCTGCAGCTGGTCTTTTGTAGGTTTGTGGGCATCCTTATCCTTCTGCGTCGTTTCCTGTAACGTACGAGTTTCCTTAGCAGGGGTGTTTGTTTCCGTCATTCCTTTATTCATGTTGTCGCTTTGGTTATTCGGCATGATTTCCCTTTCATTAACCATAGTAAGTAATACTGCAGTAAATGCCTGTGACACATGCTCACTAATATTTAGCCAAGTGGAACGAAAAACGAAATTTAAACATTCAAATTATTCACTGTATTAATAAAAACTAATGATAGATATTAAATTTCTTATTCCTGGCCTAGATATTAATCTTTGGCACCGTCGTTCAATTAGTTCATTATGCATGTTGCATAAGATCTTTCATAATTCTGACCATCCTTTACATTCAGATCTTCCTGGACAATTCCATCCTGTTCGTAATACTAGGCAGGCAGTTAATTCTAATAGCCAGGCCTTTTCCATCATGAGGCTCAATACTACACTGTATTTTAGAAGTTTTATTCCAGCTTTACCAAGTTATGGAATGATCTTCCTAATCGGGTAGTTGAATTAGTAGAACTTCAAAAGTTCAAAGTTGGAGCAAATGTTTTTATGTTGACCAGGCTGACATGAGTCTTTCTATAATTTATATGACAAATCTGTTTTTGACGTTGTTAATAGTTTATATAGGACATATCTGTTTTGGCGCTGTTACTGTTTTTTAGAATATGTTAATTTATTCTCATCATTTATTTATTTCCTTTCCTCACTGGGCTTTTTTTCTCTGTTGGAGCCCTTGGGCTTATAGCATCTTGCTTTTCCAACTAGGGTAGTAGCTTGGCTAATAATAATAATAATAATAATAATAATAATAATAATAATAATAATAAACGCAAATATTTCATGAAAGGAAATAAAAAATATTATTTTGAGGGCTGGGATTTTTCAGTTAATGTTTAAATGATTTGATTCATAACATTTTTGTTTTTGTGTTCTGCTACAACGTCTATTACGAACCAATTTCTAAATAGTTGTAATATGAGCTTTTTTTTTTTCATTTAATAATTAATTTTAGCCGCAATGAAATGCCGTAACTAGCAAAAGCATGAAATGGTATTATTGTATATTAGTATATTTGTGATTTTTGGTATAAACTTCACAGTGAATTAGCGTACACTGTATCAAAGAACATTATGCCTACAGGTGTTTCTGTATTAAAGAAGCTGATATTTTAGCTCTTGGTCTTTCCAGAAATCGTGTTCATAATCTGTATCAGCTATTACTTAACGATTCCATTCATGTGAATTAAGAATCTTGCGGCCACTATCCTACGGTTTCATATAGTTTAAGATAACTTTTAAGATGTCTTTTTATGCTCCTCGGTTTTTAGGGTCAACAATCTAAAATAATAATAGACGTATATACACTGTTTCATAAAGGATTTTTCCTAGACAACCTACCCTAGACTATCATTAAAATCGAATTCTAATTAGTATTCATCATAGAAAAATCGCGTAGTTAATTACAAACCATTTAATGAATATTATTATATATAAATTGGATAATTTCCTCATGACTAATATTGTTCAACAATTCAGAATTATATAATTTGTATTTACCTGTTTTGTGTTTATGACCAATTTACGTTCTAGTACAAATTTTGGCTGTGGGTTGTTTGATTGTTTGGCAATGCTAGTTAGCTGACAAGGTTTTTCTATCATTTCTCTACTGTTCAAAATTTTTGTTTTATGTTTTTATCCTATTTTACTTATTGACGTCCTTCAACTATGACTCACTTTTTATTGTATTGAAATGCACGAAAGCGCTTGGTACTAAAGCTTTTTATTATTTCCTACTGGCTTTTGCGTATTATTATTTTATATGAAGCCGTAGGCTAATGGCCGCAAGATTCTTAATTAAATGAAGGGGCTTATTTGACCTTTTGTTTATGGAATAAGTCTATCCCTCCTTATTTTTTATTCAGTATTTATAATTAGTTAATAATAACCATATGAATGATGTAGTATATTTAAAGCGTTTGTGTCGTTTGAAGACTTTCCCCTTCGTAGCATACTGTGTATAGAGAAACGAACAAAGAGGTCTGAAAAAGCCCATTGCCTTTCTTTTCAATACACCTGCATTCTCATTAGTAAATAATTCGAAGATAAACGAATTCCTTTATATATATACATTATATATATATATATATATATATATATATATATATATATATATATATATATATATATATATAAATAGGATGGCGAAAAGCCAGCGTAGCATCATACATGTATTTTCCAAATTTTCGAAATTTAGGGTCTCATCATCAGGGCTGTAAAATATACAAAATATACAAATTAAAAAAAGACTCAGTATTGATATTAATACAAATGGAACAACATAAAAGTTAAATATAATCATTTAAAAATATGAACAAAAAAAAAGCATATAAAATTAAAAATTGAAGAATGCTTAAGTTAGTACCTATCTCTATAGAGTTAAAAATCTGAGTGACGTTGTCTGGTTTGGAAAGGAGAACGTCAACTATGCTATATATAGAACTGTAGAAGAAATCTGACCATTTAATGGAGGCACAAGCTGTTTGATTGTTAACGACTCCAAAACAGAGAGAATATATATGTATATATATATATATATATATATATATATATATATATATATATATATATATATATATATATATAAATGATATATATATATATATATATATATATATATATATATATATATATATATATATATAAATGAATATATATATATATATATATATATATATATATATATTTATATATTTATATATTATATATATATATATATATATATATATATATATATATATATATATATATATATAATTTATATATATACGGAACCTAGTCGGAGATATTACACAAGGAATGAATCATATTGCAATAAAACTATGTTTGACCATTTTTTTTTTTCATTTGTGTTATTGGACTACTTACCTTAACTTTTGAAATGCAAGAAAAGCACTTAAGTATTTTATGCGATTACTCTATTTACAGAGCCAATGCTTATGTTCATGCCAAGAAGTCAAAGATCACTAAAGAATTCAAGCCTATTACATAGGTATTGAAATATATTAAAAAGATAAACCTATATTCTTACAATTCAATATCCACATGAAAATTTAACTTTTTATAGTTTGTGAGATATAGATTTCATATTTGGTTGCATAATCCAACTAAATGCCGATCAACGGTCAAACATGAATTTGACCTTGACCTTAACTTGACTTCCTATTTGGCCTATATATTCCACCAGTGAAGCCTATCTACAGAGTAAAGTCATGTAATGTGTAGAACTGAAAGATCAAATGAAAATTTAACCTTGGCAATGATTTTGTAATATTTGGAATAAAGACATCATAATTTATTTATTTTAATATTGTTGCTCTTCTTGAAATAATTTTTTCCTTGTTCCCTTTCCACACTGAGCTATTTTCCGTATTGGAGCCCCTGGGCTTATAGCTTCCTGCTTTTCCAACTAGGGTTGTAGCTTAGCAAGTAATAATAATAATTATAATAATAATAATAATAATAATTGGCATGCATTCTCCACTAATGATGCAGATGTGCAAAATTGTGGTCAAGGTCAAGGTCACACTTGCAGATCAAAGGTCAAATAGAAAATTAGGTTGATTTTGTTTGTTTCTCTGTTGGTTGCCAGGTCTGGGCAGAATATTGTTATTATCATTATTATCATTATTATTATTATTAATTTTAAAATTATTATTATTATTATTATTATTATTATTATTATTTTTATTATTAACTTGCGATATTGAAGCATGTCCTCTGAGGGGAGGGACCTCTTCGGACGGGGATTTTTGTTCAGCCCTGGGGTTTTCTAAAAGCTGCGGTTTTAAGCATTTGTCCTTATTCAGCTTTTTAATCAAATGATGTTTGCTTTAAGGTAGCTTATCTAAATATTTTTTTCAGGCCTGTTATTCAAACCATACAACTCTGCGCCACTGAATTTCAATTTAAAGAATTATTCTCCCGAGGCAAATACGCCTTCCTTTTCTCCCTTCAGGTCAGTGGAGGCTTGATATGTTCAGGTCTTTGTTTGCCCTTAATCTCTTTATCTACGTCCCGTGATCACACCCTTTCCACCTTAGAGAAAGGGCAGACTCGGCTTGTGGGAGGAGACGGGATGCCAAAGGGTCAGTCGCTTATTACGCAAAGTGAGTTATAATGCCAGTGTGGCTTCTCCAACCACCTCCCCCGATAGAAAAAGCGAACCATTACAAGTGTTTTTTTCGACAACCCTTTTTTCTTATAGACAAAGAATATAGGATAGAGAGATAGAGGAGGAATGCATATTCTAAAAGCTGCCCATATTACACAACGACATCTTTAAAAAAGAAATCTCCTTGTTCTTTGAATTAAGTTGTTACCACTAGTCCTATGCGAAGCCCGGCGGCCTTGGGTCCATTGTCCACACTAGTTAATTGCCGCCTTCTTTCCATACCTGGCTCCACGGTGATTTTTTTTCTTCCGCCGGTAACCCTAAGCAGTCGTAAACTTCACAAGGCTCAGTTTACACAGAATTTGGTTCGCTTCTACATTTCCTCATTCGTTTCAAAAGATCATTCGTTGGAGATGAGGTTAGAATAAAAGAATATCACTGTTATTAATAGAAAAATATTATATTTAGCAATTGGAGTTCTATTATCGCTACCAAATTATTATTATTATTATTATTATTATTATTATTGTTATTGTTATTATTATTATTACTTGCTAAACTACAACCTTAGTTGGAATAGCAGGATGCTATAAGCCCAGGGACCCCAACAGGAAAAATAGCCCAGTGAAGAAAGGAAACAAGGAAAAATAGAATATTGTAAAAACAGTAACAACCTTAAAATAAATATTTCCTATATAAACTATAAAAACTTCAACAAAACAAGAGGAAGAGAAATTAGATAGACTAGTTTGCCCGAGTGTACCCTCAAATAATAGAACTCTAACCCAAGAGACAGTGGAAGACCATGGTACAGAGGTTATGGCACTACTCAAGACTAAAGAACAGTGGTTTGTTTTTGGAGTGCCCTTCTAGAAGAGCTGCTTACCATAGCTAAAGAGTCTCTGTGCAGTAGTTAACCCCTTGGGAGAAGAAGAATTGTTTGGTAATCTTAGTGTTGTCAGGTGTATGAGGACAAAGGAGAACTGTAAAGAATAGGCTAGACTATTCGGTGTATGTGTAGGCAAAGGGAAAGTGAACCGTAACCAGAGAGAAGGATCCAGTGAGTACTGTCTGGCCAGTCAAAGGACACCATAACTCTCTAGCGGTAGTATCTCAACGGGTAGCTGGTGCCCTAGCCAACCTACTACCTACATTTTGGATTAGAATAGAAGAATTGCAGATATATGTTACTTTAATTAAGGTTCTACATTTTTGTCAACTTATTAAGTATAAACAGAAGAAAAAGATAATTTTTGGGGTGGTGGGGGTTAGTGGTGAGACAGGAAAGTTTTGGAAATATTGGCTTTAAGAAATGTCGGTTTTTATAATAACATCGTAACTTTCTTTGCTTTCGAAAATGAAACCATATACTGAGCGGCCAGCTGTTCTTTAATGTTTACAGAGAATAATAATGTCGTGATACAAAAATATCCAATCTGTAGATGAGGAATTATCAATTATTTTTTCCTTGACGTCTCATATAGACCACTCCTTACCAAACATATCAGACTCCATTAAAAAAAAAGAAAAAAAAATCATCAGTTATAGCCCTCGGAAACTCTCTCTCTCTCTCTCTCTCTCTCTCTCTCTCTCTCTCTCTCTCTCTCTCTCTCTCTCTCTCTCTGGAATTACTCTTCTATTTTCTTGCGCTGTCGAATGAATTTGAGTGTCCCTCGAGGAAATTTCGTGATGAGAAATTTTGATTGGTAACAGATACCGTGATTACATTTGATGCTGCCATCGGTCGTGTCATGGAGGTACCTGTTGGTCGGTCAAGTCAGTTTCCTTATCTCAGGTCGCGTATTTATGACACGGGGAAATAAACGGTTGGGTTTTGACTCGATGAACGAGAGAGAGAGAGAGAGAGAGAGAGAGAGAGAGAGAGAGAGAGAGAGAGACAGAGAGAGAATTTTCTGTTTAAATTTTTTGCTTTGGGTAAGATTATAGGTTATAGCATATAAACACCATATGGAAGTAATAGTGTTCTTTTTTATGGGAACCTTAAAAGGTATGAAATGTAAACAGACCATAATTTCTGTGGATGTAAGCCGAGAGTATTGTTCACGTGTTCATCATCGGTTAAAGTACCGGGTAGGGAAGGTAGCCAGGCCGTGTTCTCAAACGAAAATGACAGTGATTTTACTCAGACTCGGCTGGTATTCACATAAAGACTAAGTAACAAGACCAGTTCAGCATTTCGAGGCAGGTGAACCAGAATTTTTTCGTATATTTTATATTTATTTTGAGCGTATCAACACTGTGCTCTTCATTCTCTATTCTGGCTCTTATTTATGAAACAGGTGACGTGAGTGAATATTTGAAGTCCTAGTATGGTAATGCCCGTACGATTAAAGGACATGCGAAATATGGTGTTGAAAGTATATCTGTGCACCTGTCTTAAAGCTGCGTACTTATTAGTTTAAGACGAATATAAAGGTGCGCATAAGTGCGCTTAGTTTAAGAATCACCCACATGAAATAAAATATAATTTGCTGTGAAAGCTTCCAATGTAAAGAGGCATAATTACTGCCTTTTACATTTATATAAACAGCTTAGCTTCTGCAAATCTGATAAGCCACCAAATGAAAGAAACCTTGTGTAGACTACAACAAGGACCAAGCGAAAAGGTGACAGTGTGTCTCCAATACTGCCATGATAGGTGCGTCTTGCCTTAAACAACTAATGATGCTAAAATGGGAAGATCTAAAAAAAATACTTTCTTTCTCTCTTGTTGTGATAACAAATTATGTCTCCTAATGTAAGGCATTGAGTAGAAATGCCCCATCTCTCCATCCATAAATGTGGGACCCACCGCAAAATAAATCAATAAACCCGCTTTGCTAATTCCGGTGTTTTCTTATCGTGGAATATCAGATAATTGATAATTCTCATCTAAATATGGGAAGCTCAGTAGCCATGCTTGCTTGCTTGAGCATGAATTTCAACTTGAAGATATCAGAAGGTTAGTTTTTCTCAGTCGGGGGAGCTTAAATGTATAAATGAGGTTAATCATTGGTCAAACCGGAGATGTGGTGACACCTCATTGGTCTCGGTGTTTTCCTCCACCAATCCCCTTCCTTCATCGTCTGTCTGTTTTGATTTAACAGAAAACGGCGATTAGCTCATTTAAGGCGATAAGAAAAAGAAATTTATAATACAGTTTGTTTATATAAGGAAAGCTTCATTGAAGGTTTCACTGCCCAGTATGCAAAAGAAAAAATCTTATATCAAACAAGCAAGGAGAGATATGAATACTTTCCTGTGACATACTACGGGATTAGTGCCCTTTACCATTCAGTTTAAAAATGATAATAAGCTATGCCTATTAAACTAAGAACCATGCTTATACTAAATTTGAGTTTACTGAGGTTCGATTTCTTTTCAACATTGTATATGTTTATATTTTATCACCATTGGACTCTTTACTCATGAAAGGGTGTGTTGTTGCAAAAATAGTTTGCCCTTCTAGTTTTTCTGCAAGTTCTTAGGGATTAGGATAATAGGTCCACTTTATTTTTGTTTACTTAGTTGATGTAATTTACACACATACACACACACACACACACACATGTATATATATATATATATATATATATATATATATATATATATATATATATATATATATATATATATATATATGTGTGTGTATGTATGTATGTATATATATATATATGTATATATATTATATTATATATATATATATATATATATATATATATATATATACTGTATATATATGTATATATATATATATATATATATATATATATATATATATATATATATATATATCATCGTCATCATCATCATCATCATCATCATCATTCGTTACTAGTCCACTGCAGAACGTAAGCCTCAGATATGTCCTTCCACTTACGTCTGTTTATGATCTTTCTGTGCCAGTCTACACCTGCAAACTTTCTTAGTCTGTCAGTCCATCGTCTTCTCCTTCCCCTGCCACTTTCACAATCTCTAGGTATCCATTCTGTTATTCTTGTCCTTCCAATGACCATTTATTTTTTATTACATGAAGTTAGAATATCCTCTACTTGAGTTTGTTGTAGTATACATGTTGCTCTTGTTATGTCTCTTAGTGTTATGCCCATTATTATTCTTTCCATTGCTTTTTAAGTTGTAACTATCTCATGTTCTAAGACTTTAGTAAGGCTCCAAGTTTCTGATGCATAAGTTGATACTGCTTGGACCATCTCATTAAATACTTTTCTTTTTAGAGAAAATTGCTTTTTAATTTTCCTGCTCTTATTTCGTTTACCAAGTGCTCTCCATCCCATGCTTATTCTTCTTTTGATTTGGGTCTCGTGTCCTGGGGAAACACTTACTGTTAGTCATGAATACGTATATACATTACCAATCCCCAGAGGTTTGTCCATAATTTATTTGTTGTCTGTGCATTTTTATTAAACATTATCTTAGTTTTACCGATATTCATTTTCAGTCCTACATTTCTGCTTTCTTTATTTAAATTTTTTATGATCTTTTGTAATTCCTGTCATGATTCACTAAAAACAACTAATTCCCCATTATTAGGTACTAGGTTGGCCAGGGTAACAGCCACCCGTTGAGATACTACCGCTAGGGAGTTATGGGGGTCTCTTGACTGGCCAGATAGTACTACATTGGATCCTTCTCTCTGGTTACGGCTCATTTTCCCTTTGCTTACACACACATACACACACACCGAAAAGTCTGGCCTATTTTTTACATATTCTCCTCTGTCCTCATACACCTGACAACACTGAGGTTACCAAAAAATTCTTCTTCACACAAGAGGTTAACTACTGCATTGTAATTGTTCAGTGGCCACATTCCTCTTGGTAAGGGTAGAAGAGACTCTTTAGCTATGGTAAGCAGCTCTACTAGGAGAAGGGCACTCCAAAATCAAACCATTGTTCTCTAGTTTTGGGTTGTGCCATAACCTCTGTACATTCGGGCACACTATATTATTTTATTTCTCTTCCTCTTGTTTTGTTGAAGTTTTCATTGTTTATTCATTTCAATTTTGTTACTGTTCTTAAAATATTTTATTTTCCTTGGATCCTTTCCTCACTAAGCTATTTTCCCTGTTGGAGCCCCTGGGCTTATAGCTTCCTGCTTTTCCAACTAGGGTTGTGGCTTAGCAAATGATAATAATAATAATAATAATAATAATAATAATAATAATAATAATAATAATAATAATTCTCACATTTTCCCAATCTAAATTCTTTCAAACTTCTTGTAGGCATGGTGTGGATGACTTAGGAGAGATTTTGTCTCCCTGTCTAACTCCTTTTTCAATCGGAATTTTCTGACTATCTGTGTGTAGTTTTAGGGTTGATGTGCTCCCTGTATAGATGTCCTCAAGTGTTCTAATATAAGATACTTCTATTCATTGTTTTTGAAGGGTTTTCATTACTGCTGCGGTTTTGACACAATCAAAGCTTTCCCATATTCTATAAATGCCATACATATTGGTTTGTCATACTCTGTAGATTTTCCATTAGCTGGTTAATTACATGGATATAGGTAGTAAGATAGCCAGGGAACCAGCCACCCGTTGAGATACTACTACTAGAGAATTATTTTGTCCTTTGCCTGGCAGACAGTACTACATTGGATCCCTCTCTCTTTGCCTACACATACCCTGAATAGTCTGGCCTATTTATTCCACATTCTCCTCTGTCCTCATACACCTGACAACATTGAGATTACCAAAAAATTCTTCTTCGCCCGAGGGGTTAACTACTGCAATGTAATTGTTCAGTGACTACTTTCCTCTTGGTAAGGGTAGAAGAGACTCTTCTAGGAGGACACTTCAAAATCAAACCCTTGTCCTCTAGTCTTGGGTAGTGGTATAGCCTCTGTACCTTGGCGTTCCACTGTCTTGTATTAGAGTTCTCTTGCTTGAGGGTATACTTGGGCACGCTGTTCTGTCTTATTTCTATCATCCCCCTTTTTTGACGTTTTTATAGTTTATATATGAAAAGTCTACTTCAATGTTGTTACTCTGCTTAGTGTATTTTATTTTGATTGTTTATTACTTGTAGTTTTTTTATTTCCTTGTTTCATTAACTCACTGGGCTATTTTTCCCTGTTTGGTGCCCTTGGGTTTAAAGCATCTTGCTTTTCCACCTAGAAAAATAATAATAATAATAATA
Source organism: Palaemon carinicauda (assembly GCF_036898095.1). NCBI lineage: Eukaryota > Metazoa > Arthropoda > Malacostraca > Decapoda > Palaemonidae > Palaemon > Palaemon carinicauda. The sequence goes on from NC_090746.1 coordinate 15,777,432, forward strand.
ATAATAATAATAATGATAATAGTGATGATAATAATAATAATAATAATAATAATAATAATAATGATAATAATAATAATAATAATAATAATAATAATAATGATAATAATAATAATAATAATAATAATAATAATAATAATAATAATAATATGATCTTTCAAAGCCTGCCTGCTCTCTTGGTTGATTTAGGTCTAGCTGTCTTTCTATTCGGCCTAATATGTTCTTTGTAAATATTTTATATATTAGGAGAGTTAACTATTTGACCTGTAATTTTTCGAGTCTTTTGTATCTCCCTTTTCGTGAATTAGTATGATAATGTTTTTCCAAGCTGTAGGTATAGAGGATTCTTGCAGAGATTTGGTGTCGAGTTCAGCGAGTTTTACTACTCTGAAAATCTCCTCCATCTATTATTGAATTAAATGTTAGGCCATCTTCCTCTTTTCATACCTTTTAATGCTTTTTCTACTTCTACTTATACTGTTACGTTTGGTACCGACCCAGGTGTTTCATTATTTCTATTGGCGAAGTTCTTTCTTATATCATTATTGTATAGCATTGTATAGAAATCCTCTGCTATTTTTATAACTCTATTGTTGATATTTAAATTTTTATTCTTTAAAGCAAATTTTGGTTAGCGTCCTGTTCCAAGTCTTCTTTTCATTAATTTGAGGCTTCTTCCTTTCTTTAATGTTTCCTCAATTTTGATCTGATTGAGTTTACGAATATCTTGGGATTTTAGTTTGTTTATTGCTTCGGATAGTTTTGCTCATTCTCTTTCATCTCTCATGAATTTTTCTCATTTCCAATCTTTTCTTTATAATTTTTTTTTTTTTGGTCTTTTGCGGTAGCTTTCTGTCATCTTGTTTAAGAACTTTTCCACCTATCTCTTGAGCTGATTCCAATAAAAAATTTGTTAATTTTACTGTTCATTTCTTCTCTGCTTGCCTTCCTTTCATCATGTAGCTGGGAGTACTTATTTTGTATCGCTAAACTAAACTCATCAGATTTTTCTCTAATTACAGGAGTGTTTATTTTCTCTCATAAAATTGAATATTCTCTCTTTCAATAGATCTAAACAAATTTTGCTTCTCGCCATTCTATCATTTCTTGATTTTAACTTGTTCATCAATGTTACATCTTTAACAAAATTGACTTGTTCACTGAGAATAAAATCTATTCAATTTTTCATTTCTCCATTTGGGCTTCTCCATGTCCAGTTTCTATGTTCCTTTTTATAAAAGGTGTTCAGCAAATTCTCTGTCATTCCTTGTGCCTACTCCAAATTTACCTACTACTGATTCTCCTCTCTTCTTTTTATCTACTTTAGTATTGAAATCACTCAGAGCAAATGCAAATTGAGTCTTAATTTTTTCATAGATATCTCCAGATCTTCATAAAGAATTCTATTCCTTCCTTTGTATGAGATGTTGGCGCATACGTTTGAATGATCTTCCAAATTGTACTGTACCTAGCCATTGTCTGATTTTCTTTTTTCAATCTTTCACTGAACTCAAGTTCTAAAGATCCTATATCAGAGATCATAGTTTCTATTTAATTAAATGATTCCACTCCATTAATCCTTTTTCCTTCCAATGATCCATTGCATATTCCGTTCTCACTATCTCTATCTTTCTTCTATTTATCTTCAGCCCAACCTCATGTGATATTTCATGCATTCTGGTAAGCAAGCTTTACAAGTCCTGTGGTTTTCTGGTGATAAGGACAGCATTATCAGCATAATCTAGGTCAGCTAATTTCCTGTTACCAATCCAGTTCAATCTGTCTCCGCCATCCCCAACAGTTCTATGCATTACAAAATCCATGGGAAGGATAAACAACATAGGTGACAACACATTCCCTTGGAGTACTCCACTATTCTCTGGAAATTCATTTGATAGGACTCCACTAACATCAACTTTGCACTTGCTATGCTCATGAACAGACTTAATCAAATTTACATATTTAAGAGGAATTACATAATAACGAGGGACTCAAAACAAAATTGGCCAGTGCACACTATCATAGGTTTTTTCATAGTCCACAAATGCCATCAAAAGTGGATTTTTTTATTCTGCACTTTGCTGTAATCATGTCTCAGATGAAAATTTGATCAGTGAAACCTCTTATCTTTTCTAAATGCCGTTTGTTCATCTCTCCGCTTTTTATCAATCTTTCGCCCTAGTCTCTTTAGAATGAGTATACTAAGTGTGATGCCTCTTTAATTATTGCAATCAATCAGATATACATTTTTTGCCATTTTCACTAACACACTCAGCTCCCATTCATGAGGTTTTGCAGCTTCATGCCAAATTCTGCAAAATACTCTTGTAAGTATTCCGGGAGTCACTTCATATTCAGCCAATATCACCTCAGCAGTTACTCCATCGTATACAGGGGCCTTCCATTTCTTTAGTTTTTTAATGAAAGCTTCGACTTCAAACACACTGAATTCATTCATGGGTACATCAAGGTCTTCTTAAGCTTCAGGTATATCATTCAAATTATTCCCGTCATATCTCCTATTCATGGCCTTACTAAAGTGTACAATTCAACGTTGCCTTTCTTCAGCTTATGTTGTTATAACAGATCCATTTCTCTTTTTGTTGGTGTATGCTGCTTCTTTGCCCCAGTTAAGATTTCATTAATAATTCTGTGAGCAATTCTTAAACCATAGCCAGTTCCTGAATTCATATATTTGTCAGCCTCATCTTCATTCCTGTGTAAATATTCAATCTAGTCATTTTTTTGGCTTTTCTTTTGACTTCACTATCAATACTGGAATACTTAGCATGCTCCACTTTGTAACTTTCATTGCTTCCTCGAAAACTTTCAATAATCAATTTCTGTCTTTGTCCTCTTTTTGTAGTATCCCAAGCATCATTTGAAATCCACGGTTTTCTCTTTGTAACTGCATGTCCCAAAACTTCACTAACAACTGACTGATACATGTTCTTAATATGACATCATTGTTCATTAATTGTCTGCTGTTCGTCTTTTAAAATCTTTTATACTGAAAATCGATTCCTACATTCAATTGCAAATGTTTCTCTGTGTTCATCGTCTAGAATCTTAGTTGTATCAAACCTAGGTATTCTATCTATATTTCTGTTGGGTGCTTTCAGTTTTGATGTCACTGTGGCAATGAGGAACTGGTAATCATTACCATTATCTGCCTCTCTATGCTTTTCACATTTCTCAGAGTCCTCCTCCTCTCTTTATTAATGGCTCTGTGATCTATTTGATTTTTGTAATTGCCACATAGTGGAGTCCATGTATATTTGTGGATGCTCTTTTGCCGGAAAAGAGTATATCCAATAACAAGATTGTTTGTTGAACAAAAAGTCATAAGGTATGTGCCATTTTCATTTGCAACTTCGTCAAGACCCTCAGCACCCATCATATTCTTCATACCTTGATTATTCCTTCCAACTTTACACTAAAAGTCACCAATCACAATTTTCATATCTCTCGCTGGGATCTCAACTATTACACTGCAGTTTTGCATAGTATTCATCTTTACTTTCTGCATAGAGAAGTGTAATACTCATATTGCACTACTATGACTTAAACTTTGCAAGTAACAGTCAACTATTAACAGATCTCCATTTTGCTCTTGCTGACATCATCATTTCTACCCCTTCTCTTCCAACTCCTTCTGTTCCTCTTGAGTATATATATAGTTATATATATATATATATATATATATATATATATATATATATATATATATATATATATATATATATATATATTTCTTTGGTGTAAGATTTCTTTACCAATCCCGTTACAACGTTTTTCAGTTAGGGCCAGGATATCCAAACTATATTTCATAAATTCATTCTTCCCTTGCTTTAACTTCCCAATGGTTCTAACATTCCAATTACCAATTGTCATTTTTTCTGTAGTATTTACAAAGTGGGAGATTCTGGCACCCCGCTAAGGCCATTCTGTCATCTTCTCTTTCCACAGACTGACCAAATCCATAGAGGAATCTTGGGCTAAATTCATCAAAGGATAGCCAGTTCCTTGTGATACGCAGTGCCTATCTAACTAAGTAAGGTGACCCCTGCCAGTCCATACTAATTCCAGTAAGACCATCCGCTAGGCATCAGGAGTAAAATCCGAAAGAATATCTTAAACAAAATCTGTCACCCTGCTGCCAGTAACTTCATCGAGATTTAAGGGGGCATTTCCTCCATACCCAACTCTTACGAAGCTGGTGTAGTGTAGAGTAAATATCGTAGTTTATTGATAATCTTATTTATATTTCATATATTGTTTTCATTTGTGCATTGAAGAGATGATATCCAGCCTGTAAAATGAGCCCCTCCCATGTAGATATAAGTATTTTATGTAAATTACGTAAGACTTTCGTAGTGAATTTCATTGAACTTTTTATTCAAGTCAACATACATAATTTTACGTAATTTTTTAAGAATTAACTTTTTATTTTCATGTATGTTTGCTATGAAGTCTTGTGTAGTGTATTTGAAAGTGTTGTAGGATTCATGCGAGATAGGAACAAGGGCTTAGGTAATGTTCTTTTATGTTTTATGATGTATGGCATCATGTTTGAGAGAGAATTTCAGAACATGTGCTTTGGAATGTTCTTTACCACGTGCTTTTGAAGGTTCGTTAAGGCCCAGTGAGTGGAAGTTATCTTTTTTTTAATTTCGGGGACAATAGGAGGGCGGAGCTAGCTGGGAAGTCGTCTTGTGTGTGTATCTGAGAGTTACCTGAAACCCCTTAATCCGCCTCTTGGCTTTTTATATCTAGTTGGAAACTCCGACGCCCTTAGGTAGAGACCACGCTTCCCAAACAAGTTGGAACCTTCTGGAATTTGCCAAATTTGATATATAAGGTGATCCAAGGTTGGGCCAGAGTCAGAGACAGACAGACATAGAGATCGAGTTAGAACCGCAGCCTGAAATAGCCTCCTTCCCCTCTCCCTCTCTCTCATACTAGCAATCCAGTGTATTTTTGAAGTGTTCATTACTTTAGAGTGCCCTCTCTTAGGTGACTCTGTGCCCCAAAGCAATTCGTGTGTCATGCAAGACTAAAAGGTGATTCATTTTATTAAGGTGAGTGTTGGCATTGTATAACGTTTTTTGTAAATGGCCCTGTAGGCAGGATAGGTTTGTAAAGTGATCTGGTTAACTATTATTCATTTTGAGTCAAACTTAAACATTGTATTATTTTAGAATTATTTTAAGCATTTGTATTATTTTCATTGCATTATTTCTTTTCCTAGACTAAAGTTTATTCAGATATAATAGTTCAAGTCAAGTTATTATAAATTTCAGATCGTAAAATTTTTATTCAGAATTAATTTTTTCCAGGGACTTATTTTGTTATGTAAATCTTTTCAAAGTGTTGTTATTTATATAGAATACATATATTTTTGTAAAGAGTGTATCATTCCAATCATCATTATTTGGGACCAGATTCCGCTCGATTCCTGTTAAGAACCACAGTAAGAGTTAAATAGGGGTTTTTTAAAGTGTAACTGTTTTAAGGTAAAAGCAAACGAGGTAATTTGGAATTCGAGAGGTTGATTAACTTGCCTGTCGTAGTATATATTATATTATATGTTTGGTTCCCAGTCACGAGTCATAGCATAATATATTTTGTTAGTGCCAGAACAGAAACCATATAGTATAATATATTTTGGGTGCTCAGACCTTGGATTCATATCATATAATACAACGTTATCTTTACTCCACCAAGTTGCTCATCCTCGTATATAACCGTTAGCAAACATGGATTGCTAAGATATACTGCGTAGCACAATATATATATATATATATATATATATATATATATATATATAAATTTATATATATATGTATATATATATATATATATATATATATATATATATATATATATATACACACACACACATACATATGTTGAGTGAATGTTGACTAATATCGTCTTTGACATTTCCCTTTTTTGCATATGCGAACCACGTGTCCCTGTGAGCTTTGTGTATATATATATATATATATATATGTATGTATGTATATATGTATATATAAATTTATGTATGTATGTACATAGTATATATATATATATATATATATAGAGAGAGAGAGAGAGAGAGAGAGAGAGAGAGAGAGAGAGAGAGAGAGAGAGAGAGAGAGAGAGAGAGAGAGCCTGGTAGGTTGAATGATGTATGCCAACCATTCTATCTCTTCCTTTTCATATTTCTCTATTTCATTACCCTCTGGAACCTTGCGCAATACAATATCTCAGCAACTTTCATTTTATCGACAATGAGCATTTAGCATCAACACATCCCTTGCACAAATTATGATATGCTCAGTAAAGCTTCATACATTCTAATCTCTGATTTCATTGGCCAACGTTTTCTCCTCTTTATTTGTTTATAAAATCAATTGCCAGGTGGAGTAACAATGATGGTAGGCGTCCTTGTTAACTGTGAGAATTTCCTACATATTTTTCTTAATCTGCTATTTTGACGCGTTTACCATCGTTTGATTGTCAACCTCTTGCTTTTATTTGTGTTTTTTTTTTTTTTTTGGGGGGGGGGTTCTAATTACTATGATCAAGAATTCTTGAAGAGCATAATTTTGAAAACATATATTCTTATGCATAAGGAACATTGAAGAAATCAATGCTCCTGAGAAAATTAATTCAGATAAGCTATATTGCGAAAGGAACATTGAAATAACCAATGTTTCTGAAGAGTGTAATCTAGATAAGCTATATGTTTATGCAAAAGAAACGTTGAAATAACCAATGCTTCTGAGAAGCGCAATTTAGATAAGCTATATTCTTATGGGAAAGGAATATTGAAATAACCAATGTTCCTGAAGAGCTTAGTCTAGATAAGCTATATTCTTATGCGAAAGGATCATTGAAGTAACCAATGCTCTTGAGGAGCGTAATCTAAATAAGCTATAATTTTATGGGAAAGGAACATTGAAATAACCAATGCTCTTGAAGAGCGTAATTTAGATAAGCTATATTTTGATACAAAAGGAACATTGAAATAACCAATGCTCTTGAAGAGCGTAATTTATAGAAGCTATATTTTGATACAAGAGGAGCATTGAAATAACTAATGCTCTAGAGGAGCATAATTTAGATAAGCTATATTCTTATACGAATGGAATATTGAAATAACCAAGGTATCTACGAGTGTCATCTAGATAAGCTATATTCTTATGCTAAAGGAATATGGAAATAAACAATGCTCCTGAGGAGCGTGATCTAGATAAGGTTTATTCTTATGTGTAAGTAAAATTGAAATAACCAATGCTCTTGAATAGCGTAAACTAGATTAGCTATATTCTTATGCGAAAGGAACATTGAAATAACCAATGTTCTTGAGAAGCGTATAGATAACCTATATCCTTAGGCTGATGGAACATTGAAATAATCAATGCTCATGAGGAGCGTAATCTAGATAAACTATTTTCTTATGCAAAAGGAACATTGAAATAACCATTGCCCTTGAGCGGCGTAATTCAAATAAACTATATTCTTGTGTGAAAGGAACATTGAAATATTCTATCCTCTTGAAGAGCGTAATCTAGATAAGATATTATTATTATTATTATTATTATTATTATTATTATTATTATTATTAGCCAAGCTACAACCCTAGTTGGAAAAGCAAGAGGCTATAAGCCCAAGGGCTCCAACAGGGAAAAATAGCCCAGTGAGGAAAGGAACTAAGGAAATAAATAAATAATATTCTTATGCAAAAGGAACATTGAAATAACCAATGCTCTTAAAGAGCATAATTAACATAAGCTAGTTTCTTATGAGTAAAGAACATTGAAATAACTAACACTCTGGAGGAGCGTAATCTAGATAAGCTATATTTCTATGCGAAAAGAGCATTGAAATAACCAATGCTCCTGAGGGGCAGAATTTAGATAAGCTATATTTTTACGCGTAAGGAACCTTGAAATAACCAATGCTCCTGTGGGGCGTAATCAGAATAAGCTATATTCTTATAGGAATGTAATATTGAAATAACCTACGCTCTTCAGGAGCCTAATCTAGATAAGTTATATTCTTATCCGAAAGGAACATTGAAATAACCAACGCTCCAAAGGGGCGTAATTTAGATAAGCTGTATACTTACGCATGAGGAACATTGAAATAACCAATGCTCCTGAGGGGCGTAATCTAAATAAGCTATATTCTTATAGGAAAGGAACATTGAAATAACCAATGCTCTTTAGGAACGTAATTTCGAGAAGCTATATTCTTATTCTAAACGAGCAATTAAATCACCAATGCTCCTGAGGGGCGTAATCAAGATAAGCTATATTCCTGTATGAAAGGAACAATGAAATAACCAATGCTCTTTAGAGGCTTAATGTAGATAAACTTTATTCTTATGCATTAGGAACATTGAAATAACCAATGCTATTGAAGAGCGTTATTTTAGATAAACTATATTTTGATACAAGAGGAACATTGAAACAACCAATGCTATTGAAGAGCGTTATTTTAGATAAACTATATTTTGATACAAGAGGAACATTGAAACAACCAATGCTATTGAAGAGCGTTATTTTAGATAAACTATATTTTGATACAAGAGGAACATTGAAACAACCAATGCTATTGAAGAGCGTTATTTTAGATAAACTATATTTTGATACAAGAGGAACATTGAAACAACCAATGCTATTGAAGAGCGTTATTTTAGATAAACTATATTTTGATACAAGAAGAACATTGAAACAACCAATGCTATTGAAGAGCGTTATTTTAGATAAACTATATTTTGATACAAAAGGAACATTGAAATAACCAATGCTCTTGTGGAGTGTAATCTAGATAATCTACATTCTTATGTGAAACGAACAAGATAACCATTGCCCCTGAAGAGCTTAATCTAGATAAGCTATATTTTCATGTGAAAGAAACATTGAAATAACCAATGCTCCTAAGGAGATGTAAACTAGATAAGCTATATTCCTACGTTAAAGGAACATTGAAATAACCAATTCTCTTTAGAACGTAATTTCAATAAGCTATATTCTTATGCTAAAGGAACATTAAAATAACCAATGCTCTTGAGGAGCGTAGTCTAGATAAGCTATACTCTCATGTGAAAGGAACATTAAAATAACCAATGCTCTTAAGGAGCGTAGTCTAGATAAGCTATACTCTCATGTGAAAGGAACATTAAAATAACCAATGCTCCTGAGGAGCGTAATCGAGATAAACTATATTCTTATGCTAAAGGAACATTGAAATAAATAACGCTCCTGAGGAGTGTAATCTAGATAAGCTACATTCATATGTGAAAGGAACATTGAAATAACGAATGCCCTTGAGGAGCGTAATTTAGATAAGCTATATTTTTATGATAAAAACGAGACTATATTGGGGCATTAGAATTTACATACATTCCAGGAGTGTTGTTCAAGGAAATCACAACTCGCCAGGGTTCAAAATATTCACTAATTCTATACCGGTAGGGACATGAAAAAAGTGATAAAAGTATAGATTACGTCTGTTCTTAGTGGTGTTAATAGCCATAAAGAAGGTTTACGACGACTATTACAAAGGATTCGTTTTTAAGATTACGTTAATTCCTTCCTCAACAAATTATTAATATGCTATGAGTAATTATCTTTGAATATTTATTGTGTTGCCGTGTGAAGTGATATGTTTCTGTATAAAGCTTTTTTTTTTTTTTTTTTTTTTTTTTTTTTTTTTTTTTTTTTTTTTTTTTTTTGTGATCAGGATTTTGATGCATCGAGAAAGTCATAATAGTTGATAAAAAATTTTCATCTTCATAAAATAAAAGAAATACATAATTGCTAAGCAAGTATTTATATGTAATGATCAAGTTTTGCTTGAATTGCTTTTATTATATTTAGTCATAATATTTCAAGAATTTATATTCCAAAAGGCTGAGGAAAAAGTAAAAGAAAATAGAATGTTTTATTATCAAAGTTACGATAGTGGAAATTGAAGTTGGTATTCATTATTTCTTACCAACGTCAAACACTTTTTTAAGTTGTATCTAAGTGAACGAATCATTTTTATCGTTTTGTATTTATATTTTTATTTTACTTTATATTCCTGTTTATTTTCTTTATTTGTTGGCGTTGCAATTATGGCGCAAATTCTTTACCTGTTGCCAGAATAAAATTCAATCAAAAGAGGAAAGAGAGAAAGTCATAAAAAAAAGAAGTAAAAAAAATCTTTGAAACTACGAAAAGATTTGTTAGCTCGTTAATGAAGGGTTAGGTCAGCTATATGAAGGATGAGCTGAGTAAAAGCAAATATTCAGCATCACGAACTTCGAGCTTCCAGGCTTCGACTGCTGAATTCCTTTGACCTTCCATAAGCCACAGCTGCCTTTATGGGGTCAAGGTCAAATAAACATACTTCTCTTAACTACCCTTTTTTCCTTTTCTCAAACACATGCACGCGTGGACAGTTGAGGATATTATAGTAAATAAAACAGGGATAATGTGTAAAAAAGGTAGTTAGGTAGGTATTATATTGCCCTGTCTATAGCAGGACACTGGGTCTTGCGTTGGCAACCCGCAAGTAAGGTAAGGATGTGAAGGTGGTAAGGTTATACATGTGAAAGAGGTTAAGGTTTATATAAGGATGATGATGTGATGGATGGGAAAGGATGAAAGCATCATGACGACCAATGGCAGAAGTCCGGAGCTCGGCAGGGGCGCCGCAAAGCAGACGTTGTTCCCCAAACCCGGATCCTCTTCGGTCCTGGATAAATTCGATTTTTTCTTATTGCAGTGGTCCCGGAGAAGGGAATATGAAAAAAGGACCTTTTAAATATCCCAAAACCAAGGATATCAAGAAATTAATGTTGTGTGGTTGTCTATCACCGTCAAGTCAGTAACTCTCTTTTACTTATTCGGCCCTGTTCATGTTCTGAGCGAACAGAGAAACGTATTGTCATTTTATTATAGTATTGTTTTACTTTAGTTAATGCAAACTTTCCCCCTCTTTATTAACTAAAGCTTATTCCTTTAGAAATTAACTTAAAACAGCCGTAATTTTGAAAGCCTTATTGTTTTAAGTCTTATTACTACCATGGTGAAGCCTTTTGCCGAAACGTACCAGTGCACTAAGAATTATGTAGCTCTTCTTTTACAAAATGAATATAGATGCTGAATCGCGTATTGCTTGTGCCATGTATCTATATATATATATATATATATATATATATATATGTATATATATATATATATATATATATATATATATGTACATATATATATATATATACATATATATATATAATATATATATATATATATAGAGAGAGAGAGAGAGAGAGAGAGAGAGAGAGAGAGAGAGAGAGAGAGAGAGAGAGAGAGAGAGAGAGAGAGAGGTTTAGTTAAATTTAATTTAGAACAATTAATGCAAAAACAAGGAATGCTAGAGTTCCATTATAACTTTGAGTCTCATTTGTCGTTACCTTCATACAAAGACAAGATACACTTTGCTGATTTTTCTTGTTTTGATTTATAAGTCTGTTTTTGTCACGACTTTTGTTTTCCTAGAGAAATGATGAATAATGTGAAGATGTTTTGAATTCCTTCCCGATTACTCAAAATTTTTTTTTAAAGTTTTTTTTTTTTATAGTTTTTATAGGATATATTTATTTTAATGTTATTACTGTTCTTAAAATATTTTTTTATTTCCCCTTGTTTCCTTTCCTTACTTTGCTATTTTCCCTGTTGCAGCCCGTGGGCTTAAGGCATACTGCTTTTCCAACTAGGGTTGTAGCTTAGCAAGTAATAAATAATAATAAATGGAACAACATCTTAATATAGTATTTAGCGATATCAAATCACATTCCGAATTCATAAACTTATAGAGATGTGTTGCCTTATTCTAATGAACAATAATATGGAGAAATCTCCATACATACGCGATCTTGAATTATTCACTTAATTACATTCGAATGTGCTTTCGTGTACCCCTTGCAGTACTTTATTAGATTCCAGTTTCCTCGATAAACAGTTATTTCATGTAATATACGCTGAATAACTGACTTGAAATTAGAGAGTATCTTATCACAAAATTCATTAAACCAAAAGCATCAGATACTGATGTTCTTCCACTATCATGAATGAAGTCTCTGCAAGCTAAATTGATGTCAAAACATCATAAGATTCAGTTTTCAATACCATTGAATTTGGGAAGATAATCATCTCGTTATCGAAGCAGAGAGATTATGAACGCAAGGTTTGATTTAATTATCTTCTTCAGGCAGGTGGTTTGCGCTCCCATAATTAAACAGTCGCCAGGTCTTGACATTGTGACTATCCAATTATCTTGTCTCGATGCTGATATTTTGAGAGCTCCGCGATTCAGGGTAGGAAAAGGAAAGTCGGGTCATGCTGAACACACCCATATTAAATCTAAGAATAGCAGGATTGGATACATACAGGTCTTGCACTCAAGTCACGGGGGGCACACATGAGTCCCTGGTGCATCTCACTCCTAAGAAATGCACCCTCTCGCACCCTGGCTGCACGGTGAGTTCCCCAATTTAGCCCCAGCCACCACCTCTGCCATGTCTCCGTACAGCATCTGTTTGGTTACTCTCCGCCACGCAACAGTAAGGGTGTAACAGGGTGCACTTCTATGGAGGGAAGTGTGTTAGGATTTCCTGGGTCAAACTGTACATTATTAGGCCTACACTATGTAGTTGAAACAAGCTGCAGATGCTATAAGGTCATTTTTATTAATGTGGATAATTACTTCGTTTATAATGCAGAACGTTCATAAACATTTTAGGCTGAGACTGAAAGCGTATATATGATATTGACCAAAAGAATATAAATAAGGGAATAATTATTAGGTGTACTACAGTAGGAGTGTCATTCGTTCTTGAAGGTGAAATGCGCAAAGCCTGTCTAAAAGAAAAAAAAAAATCTTATAAGTCGTAGAATCTTACTTGCAAAATTCAAAATCCACATTATTAGTTTGCATTTTCCTTTAATAGATATAGTACTTTCTTATATAATAGAATGAATTGATTTTGTTCAAAGATTCTCTCCTAGTACTGCCGGGTTTTTTATTTCTTATTTTTTCAAAAATATAAGCCTGAACTGATCTGATGAGTTTGGCTGTAAATTATTTCTATATAATTCAAGATCTTTAACATTAATAGCATAATTAACACGAAACCAGCCTTTACTATAGTCCATTTCTTTTAGCGAGTCATATTTGCACCGACTCGCAGCGGTGCCCTTTTAACTCGGAAAACTTTCCTGTCGCTGATTGGTTAGAATTATCTTGTCCAACCAATCAGCGATCAGGAAACTTTTCCGAGCTAAAGGGGCACCGCTGCGAGTCGGTGCAAATATGACTCGCTAAATGAAATGGACTATAGTGCCGTGGGAAATTCTATTAACTTCACCGGTATCAAGAAGTTCGTGGTAGAGACTTGTAACATTTGTTGATGTATTATTTTCAGGGAACGACTGCTGTACCGAATATTGTTGGACCGTATTACTCATGGCAACGAAATTTTAAGGGACTAATAAGAAATATACAGATATATTAGTTCTGTCTGAAATCGCTCCATCTTCCAAACGAGTCACAGAATATATAATATCGAATAATACTTTACCACAGAGGAAAAAAAGTATTTAAATAATTTGAAGATATTTGTTAGATTCTAAGCTGAATTGAACTGCCCCTATGAGATAGCAAGTTCAGATATAAAAGTTTTATTACATCCTCTGAATATTACTGAAAAGAATTATCAAGCAATCCTCATATTATTCCATTGATGTTCAGTAAAAGAATCTTGCCATTTAAACTAATTGCGATATGGAAAGTCAACTAACTAACATATATCCCTTGAGATCTTGATCACGTCGCTTGCACTCAGTGTAGCTTTGTCTGGCCATCTTGCAATCAAGTTGATTTTGAAAGCAGTGAGAGGTGGATTTAGATTATCATTTGAGATATATTTAAAAATTCTGCCTTTACTCATAAGGGCCAAGTGTTTTGTTTCTCAACTATTTTTATTTTCTGTGATTGTACACTGGGAGATAGTCTTATATGAAACTGACGATATGTAAAACATAGCATATGACGCATAAAGAATATAGATTACCTTAATTAAGGAAAACTATGTATAGTTTGATGTAATGTAATGTAGGAATCATTGTGTTTAATTTTATTTTCAATTGATAAAAAACCTCAATGTAAAAATTTGTTAAAATCAGCCTGTTGGCAAAGGTTAGGTAGTCTAGGTGGCGTTCATTCGATAACTTTTTGATCAATCTCATTTCAAGTAAATTAACTCCTGACCCTGTACTGACATTTTGAAATAGCATAGAGTTATTTATTCTACACAATTAGATCAAAATAAATATTTTGGTTTCTCTTATAACACTTTCTAATCTAGGTTCAGTCTTTTGCTGTTAGTTTTAATTCATTATTACATTGTTCCATACGTAACCAATTCTTATTTATTGCAAGCGTTATAATGGGTGCAATCAGTACAGGAAAACTAACTTTTTTTGTAGATAATATATCCAAAACTTTGCACATGTGTTTTGATGTTTTGCATTTCTTTTTTATCTTTCTTATATGTAACCAATTTCGTTTAAAATAGTTGGTATTTCGAGTGATGATTTTAGCAATGACACAAATCAAATACAAGTAGAATTCTACTTATTGGCCCGAAAAAAAAAACTACCATCCCATATTAAAAAAGTACCTCTTTTGCATTAAAAGTTTGTTTTAAGCAAACACATAGGACATAATAATAATAATAATAATAATAATAATAATAATAATAATAATAATAATAATAATAATAATAATAATGATGATTTCTTCTTAGTCCAGGTAACAAATATTTACAAAATAAGCTACTTAGCCATTGTGTTATAGTTTGGACGTTTGGAGTCCCCTGCTAAAAGCCCCTTTCAGTCACATTACCCTTTTCAATCATCAAGGGAATACGAGTTGATGGTTATTCATAATGCATACAGATTTCCCTTAGGGAAATAGAGCCCATTACCTCATTTGATACTGACCTATAAATCTAACTGATTCAGTAAATTATGTGAGAAGGGGTTGCTAGAAGCGAAATTGACTGGGAGATGTGTTATTACATCTGCTATAGACTTCGATGAATCTGATATTTAAAACGTGAATTTTGGCAATTCATTGATTTTCCAGACGTCTTTCTTTATCTGTCCTTCATATGAGATTATTTTTGAATTTCGTAATGACATTAGATCTTTACTATTAATGTTACATTCAGCTTGGAACGTATAGTGTATAGATGATGGAATATTTCTTTGGCTCATTTTTTATCTCTGGCGAATTGGAGTATATGATTGTTGTGAAAGCATTAAGTCTAAGATATCTGTTGACACGATAATTAGGTATAATGTCTCTTCTGTAATAATAATACATTTTTACTCCAAGTTATGTTAAGGCATTTATTCGTAGTCAACAATGTTTAACTGTTTACAAACTTTAAAAAAAAAAATGTGATTTCTCATGGGTGGGGGAGATAGTCTTAACCTTCCTGCTAATTATTTGGCTCATTCTTCATTTGTGATTAAATGTCTTGTAAATTTTTTGTTCACGTTTTCCAGGGGTATTTTACTTTTCCTCCTCCTTGTCTCTTTAGTGTTGTATATTGTTGTATATTGGGTTGTGCATTAAGAAAACTTTGTGTCCACGCCTCTTTTGCTTTGTCATATACCCCCGAGCAGAACTACGAACGAAACTATTATTAAATATTCAAGAAAAAGTAAGTGAGTAGTTGTGAAGGTTATTTGAAACTTGCAGCTACTGCTTGCTTTAATTCATCCATGAAATTAATGTTCTGTCATTCTCTGCGACTTTAATTTTATAGTGACTATTATTTTTACTGACTTATGGATGGAAATTCATTCCTTCTCCATCATCCATTTAAGATATACATTATATACAAGCATTACAGTACCACACTTGAATCACTAGTCTGGAATATTCATATGCTACAAATATGCATACATGCATAAGTATTACGTACCGGCTGAAATGTAATATACAAATGGTCAGGATATTGGAAACGTCCCTCAACTGACCCTCATCCAATTAAGTCGAAGTAGATGTGACAGGTTATTGATTCGGAACTCGAATTGAAACAGTTATGCATTGGGAAGCCGAAAGCTTGCTTCTCCCACACCCCTACCCCCACAAACTCACTCCTCCCCCCCCCCCCCCCCCAACTAAGTCCGCACCGACTCCCTTCATTATCTCGACAAATTTGCGTTTCAAACTTGGTTCCAACTTTAGCTTTCGAGTTGCCTTGTTCACTTCAGTTGCCCGTGTTTTTTTCTCTCTCTTTCTCTTTACCATCTCTCAAAAAACTCCATTGCTCAGTAATGAAGCTTAGTTTGTTTCCGAGTTTCTCATGAAGAGTTATTTTTTTATTCTTTAAAAAATGCCCCCTGTGAATCTGAGTAACGAAAGTGTGACTTCCTTACGATCACAATATTTTGTTTGCATTGTTGCTCTTTTCTGTGTCAACCATTCTTTTTAAAACTCACGATGATAATTATACCAAACCCGGAAGAAGAATGAAACTCCTTTGCTATTAAACTAGACACGGTGTGCAGACAGATAATGTGAATTCTTCAGTTAGGATTAATATCTCACCCCTGACATTAATATGACAAGACCAACATGCAAACCATCCAAATGAAGATTATCTTTTGACGCTGAACTTCAAGGGAAAAAATGGGGTGTAATCGAAGAATGTAAACCGACGGCAGGTTTTTTTTTAATGGAGTCACTGAACAGACTTAATCCCATTTGGATTAACATTGCTATTTTAAATAGATCTCGATTTCTGTTAGTGCATAAGGATGTCTTCATATTAAGTACGGGTTATTTATGGAACTGGTACATAATTTTGATGGAATTCGTAAGAATATTATCTTGAAAGTTGACCTGATAGACAGAGAAGTCATTAATTATGAAAGCAGAACCATATGCAATTTAAGTCCATAAATTTGTAGCATAAAGTTGAAATGCAGCTAACTCCTGGTTTCAAAGCCTATCATTATTCTTAATTTGACCCCTGTTCAGGAAAATTAACTAGGGCTTATAATTACTTAGTTGCACCTGCTATTATGAGTCGATATTTTCACTTGTCACAGCAATTGTTATTACGGTTAATCAGTTTCTTTTTGCGTACTGCCTTCAACAAGTTACTAGATATTTATGCTCGTTATTAAGCAAGTTAAGGGTGCTAATCGCCCCCAGAATTTCGTTTAAAAGGCATAATTTCGTAAATGAGTAAAAGGGAGACTAAAAGTCTTTGAACAAAAAAATATTTTTGTTTATTTCCCTTGTTGGAGCCTCTGGGCTTGCTGTATCCTGCTTTTCCAACTACGAATGATGCTTAGCTAATAATAATAATAATGATATTAATAATAATAATAATAATAATAATAATAATAATAATAATAATGGTGATGATGATGATGATGATGATGATGATAGTAATAATGATGATAATAATAATAATAATAATAGTAATAATAATAATGATAATAGTAATAATAGTAATAATAATAATAATACGTACTGAATATCGCAACTGGAATATTAACGCCTGTCATTTTTCATTCCACGCGTGTATAGTATGAATTGACATGTAACGAGTTTCCAATCCATTAACTTGATAACCATTTATTGGTGCAATGCAAGTACAGTGTTCTTGTTGCTTATGCCAATGTTTTATCTCTAATCAATCAAGCTTCCTCATTAACGGCCATATCTAATGAGTCCTATTTTCAACTGTAATCTACAATTACTGTAAAGCTACATTAAATTCTTAAATCAGCCTTTGTAATTCAGTTCTTTCCCGTAGTAATTTTAGTATCTAAAAAGCTTCTTGAATTATGCCTACCGGGCTATTCATACCTACCTGTGGATTTCTCTTCGCTAATCGAAGGTGTTAAGATGTGTCTCCGTGATAACTCGTACCTCAACCAAGCCTTGATAATTGCTAGTAATTTAGCAGGTTTCGCCGGATTAATTGCCCGGCTGCCCCGTCATATAAGGGCATACTGATGATATCGACTTTTATCACGTCATTTTCGTTCTTCCTTTATAGTGAGAGGGATGGGAATATGGATGTATTTTGATTGAAGAATACATATGATTTACATATGATAAAATCGAGTAACTTTATGAACGTCTATTTTTATTTATTGTTATTTCTTTATTGAAAGGGAGAGGTGTTAGTTCATAGAGATACGTGAAATACAGGAATAAAGTTTCCGGGAGTATGTGATAGTATGTGTGTGTGTGTATGTGCGTGTGTGTGTGTGTGTGGTGAGTTTGTGGTTAGCGACAAGACGTTACAATACAGAGGTCAATTTGTTAGAAGGGAATATACCTTGAAACATGTCGATTGTATATTAATAACTCACATTAAAATCGAGCTAGGGACTCTTGACTGAGAAGTCAAGATGTTACTAACTAAGCCAACAGGTAGTAATTTATTGCTGTCACACACTTGATTGCATTTTTGATTTCCATATCTGTATACCATATCCTGAACATACCTGATTTATGAATGCATGGGAGAGCATGCTAGTACAATTATCTAAATTATATCAGATTTTTTTCTTCTTTTTTTAAGCGTCTTTTCTTCTTTTGGTAGTATTAACCTGTCTGTTCTCAATTTTTCTTATAATTAAAGATTGATTTATTTGTACCATTTGCAACTTACCACGGTCAATTACCTACCGATTAAATAATATAAAACCTAGATCAATAGAAGAGCCATAAACTTTTTATAAAGAAGGCTTAAATTCTGGGAAGTTGGTACGTAAGTTGTAAACGAGTGAAAATTTTGTTTGTGTTTGTCCTAGAAAACATTGAAGTAATAATGATCATGATACTAGGTAAAATCGCCAAAGAAAATTTTTAATGTAATCCGGAATGTTGCTATATAAGAATTAAATGATGATTTGCTAATTATCAGTGTTGATTCAGTTGTGCTTTTAAGGGGAAGCAAAATGACTTAACCCCTGTAATATAAAAAGAAATATGTTTACTTTGTAGTTTTAGTTATATTAATGTATCCTAATAATTTTTTTATTAATTTCATTTAAGTATGCAAACCTTGAAAATTTAACTATAATCTTTAGAATTATGCATTTATTGTTCATGATATAGAACCATATGAAATATGTAAACCATAATCTGAATTTGACTCGGTTTCTGTTGAGAGAAATGCTTGTTAAAGTTTAGTCTTTGTTTCTTCGAATCCCACTTTGCTGAAAATCATATTCCATAGCTTTGACAGCTCATGGCATAATCTATTTTAACACTTTCTCCATATTCAAACCTCTTTTCCAATATAGGAGTTACATACCTTAGTAACCGTTGATTTAGGAAATTTATAGGGTAGAAAATTGATGATAGTAAAATGTCTGTGCCAAGCCAAGAGTAACTACTATTTGTCAAAATACTAAAGGTAGACAGTATCACAAAAAAATTAAAACTCCATCATCAGTGGCTTCCTTTTGAGTAGGATTTTTTTTTTCTCTCTGAGAATGTAGGCGAATTTGAAATGTAGCTATTCAGTTTTGCTTAAACACCGGCATGACTACAATCAACTTACTTCATTCAAGTGCCACTTCAAGGTGCTTGTTCCCAGAGTTCCAGAAATCCTTTTACAGGAATATAAGGAAGCAATCTTGAGAAATATATTCATTCTGGATCTCTCCGACTTGACAGCAATTTTGTTCTGCGCTATACTCAAGACGTCATTCTTTGTCTAGGATTTGTACCAAGATGCTGGAAAGTGTCTGCAGGTACGAAGGATGCCTTGCCATTTCTTTATCTTCCCAGATGCCCCGATGTCCAATTCTATTCCTTGAGAGAAAGTAAGAAAAAAAACCGAAAAATTATTTGAATTATGATTTTTGGCAAAGCCAATATAAAATCCGGTGACAAAGTATAACATTTTCCATATGAAATGAAAGAAAGTGGATGAAACATACTAAGATAAAAAAAAATGTATTGCAGCGATAACCTAAGGAATATATAATACTCCCGTGAAACGTTCAATAAATATCAGGAAAGAGTCTTACTTCGCCCTCACTATAGTCATGCAAATTTGATCTAGGGGAAAGATCAGAAGCCTCTACATACGTTATTTGGATGGCTTTGGGCTAATTTTGGTCTGCCCGCTATGACCATATACACCCGACGCACACAAGTGAGACTATTTACATCCCGCTGTGGAGAAAACTTATACGGTTTTAACCGAGACCTTTCTTTCTGTAAGTATTGGTGTTAACCATCCTCGCCCGTAGGTAGACAGCTGTTTGTGTGAAGTAAATGGGCTAACTTTTAAGCACCTGACTGCCGAAATGTTTTCAGATTGTCAAACAAATATATCTGCACTTTGGGGCGCCTCAAGTATGAAAAATAGAACTATGATTGGCAAAGGAATAGTCTTTGTAGTTTTCACCAAAATAAATCATCTCAACACTATTATTATTATTATTATTATTATTATTATTGTTGTTGTTATTATTATTATTACTTGCTAAGCTACAACCCTAGTTGGAAAAACAGGATGCCATACGCTCGGGGGCTCTAACAGGGAAAATAGCCCAATGAGGAAAGGAAACAGGAAAAATAAAACATTTTAAGAACAGTCTCAACATTACAATAAATATTTCCTATGTAAACTATAAAATCAAGTGGAAGAGAAAGAAGGTAGAATAGTGTACCAGAGTGTACCCTCAAGCAAGAAAACTCTACCCCAAGACAGTGGAAGACCATGATACAGAGACTATAGCACTACCCAAGACTAGAGAACAATGGCTTGATTTTGGAGTGTCCTTCTCCCAGAAAAGCTGCTTACCATACCTAAAGAATCTCTTCTACCCTTACCAAGAGGAAAGTGGCCACTGAACAATTACAGTGCAGTAGTTAACCCCTTGGGAGAAGAAGAATTGTTTAGTACTCTCGGTGTTGTCAGGTGTATGAGGACAGAGGAGAATATGTAAAGAATAGACCAGACCGTTCAATGTATGTAGAGGCAAAGGGAAAATGAACCGTAACCAGAGAGAAGGATCCAATGTAGCATTGTCTGGCCAGTCAAAGGACCTCATAGCTCTCTACCGGTAGTATCTCAAGGAGCGGCTGGTCTCCTGGCCAACCTTCTACCTGCAAAGGGCAGTAAAATTGCAAAATCCCGTACTTGGCCAAAAGGTCCAGGCAATCTACAACATGCACTATTGTGAGAGAACCTGGCACTGTTTTTATTTTCTGTTGAATATTCCAGTTACAACTTACGTAACCCTTATTAACAATGGTATTTTTTTAATCCGGTTCACCACCATACTCTCATTACCCTGGGTATCACGGTTAATGCTTTAATTGCTAAGTTGCTAACTAACAACGAATGGCCTTTTCTTTCAGTGTAGCTCGAGTACAGAACATTATCTGTCATTCCGAAAAATGAAATACACTCATTTTTGTTATGAATCATAGTAATTTTAGAGTTTTCTATTTCACTGTGTGCCTTATTTTATTTAGGATTTTAGATGGTTTTACTTTGAAGGACTCATAACCCTCCTTTACCTTTTAGTATATAATAGAAATAGAAATAAACGCGCTAGAAAACTATGTTATATAATGAACAGAATATCAAAAGTATCAGTTCAAGTTTCCGAAATTCAACTCCTCGAATCTCTCTCTCTCTCTCTCTCTCTCTCTCTCTCTCTCTCTCTCTCTCTCTCTCTCTCTCTCTCTCATGTTGTGTGTGTTTATATGCAATGGAATCACGTTTCACGTGAGAAGGTCTGCACTTTCTAATAATAAATTTTTACCTCAAAGTGCTGGAACTACTTAAGTTGATGAAAGAGGCAATAAATGAGACTGGGCAGAATTCGTTACTTGCTTTGGTATGGAATTTATTTCCTTGTAACTGTAAAAGTTCATCGTATTGAAGTTACATGGTCTTACTGTACTTGACAACCGATGCTCTCTCTCTCTCTCTCTCTCTCTCTCTCTCTCTCTCTCTCTCTCTCTCTCTCTCTCTCTCCTAAAAGTTAGACTGTATGTGAGATTAATTATTGGCATTAAATGCAAGTCCATATTTGCCCTTAACGTTAAGATATATGGCGGTAATAATTTCTTATCGATTTTATCACTAAAGCAATTGTGTTGAGAGAACTCCTAGCAATTAGCTACTTGTCGCAAATCACTAGCATTTTAATTAACTTACTTTCATTAACATATCGCATTGGTTGAAACTGAAGTCACTTAATAATTCATCCCCTTTGAATTCTAATGTTGTGAACCTCTTAATTTGTGTGCTTTATATTAAGAAAATTTTTTAAGGCTTAATTATAACTCCTTTTGAAATCTTATTTATTTTACTTTCAAAACAAACTTTCAATAATAATCTGTAGTATTAACAACCAATTCTAGATGAGATTGTATTTTTTTTCATTAGGAATGAGAATAGTTATCGATTCCTTTTTATATAGCTATTTACTCTTCTTTTGCTTCCAAGTCACTTTTGTAAGTTTGTAATTTGCATTTTTTTTTTTAATGGTAGTGTTTGGTAGATTTAAAGTACGGCTGAGTATTAAATTGGTGGCTAATTTGATTATTATTTGGAATACATGACACACCATTAATTTTGAAGTGATGTCTTGCTCATGCACACCATAGAAGGTTCGTGAATGAAGTGTTAAGTCTGTTCTTTGGAAAAAATAATTTAGTTATTGATATGGTTGTCCTCCATCCCTCAGTATCAGACTAATCTCTTCTCTGTCCTTAATATGTTAGTTGTAGTATTTAGAAAGTTTCGCAAAAGTTGAACCGCATTCATTCCTGTTTATCATTATCATTATTTATCACTGTTTTTTATTATTGTTATCGTTATTCTCAAGAACAAATTATTTGAGGAAAATCTTCCTTGTTTGAAAATTCCAACATCGAAATTGTCAAATTATCATGGTCGTTTTGTAAAAGTTACCAATTGCCATATTTTTACTGCGGTGCTTTCTCCTTCCACTCTCGTAGCAAAGCACCTTGAATGGATTGCTTTCATTTATTCCCAAGTCAAAGTAAGTTATAATGTTCTGTATGATTTTTTATTTATTTATTTAAAGCGTAAATTAGCCATTCTGTTGAAAGTAATTGTTTTGATAAATTCAATATTGATCGTTTTTATTATAAAAATGGATAAATTTCTGGTTTATTAGAGATCTCACTATTTTATCAACATTCGTCTTCTGTTAAAATAAGGAAGGGTATATTCTACTTAGTGATTGGGTAGCCTTGGCAAGGGATAAGGAAAGCTAAGGTGGAAAGTGGCTGATAAAATTTGCAAGGAAGGGAGGCAGGTATAATATAAATAGGTAAACAGATGGAACGAAAGTTTAAGTAGCTAGATAATTATTAATACACCCAAAAACGAAATTAAAGACATTTTCATTTATACGAAATGTGAATTTGACAAGCCCCGTAAAAACAAAATGAACGAAGGAAAATTGTTTGTTTTGGGGTGGGTTAACTTCTCGATAAATCGCTTTTGAAATTAGAATCACCTGATATGAAGAACGCTGTTGGGCAGCAATATTAATAATACTTTCCTTAAAACAACTGGTCAATCTTGGTTGATGAATTCTAACCGAAAACCTCTTTGGTTAGACAGTAAATCAGATGTACATCACCAGTCCTCCTCGTAGGGCATCAAGTTAACTATGAGTGCTAATGAGAGACTGTTCAACTAAACTTCAGAAAGTAGTTGCAATACTTAAGAGGAAAGATGCAACAAATCTTGTATTGATATATTTTAAGGTGTAATGATATTTGGGGTTTAGGGCTATAGCCCAAGCAATTTTGTAGCCTGAGGGCAAAGAAAGACAAAATACACATAGATTTGCATTGATTTTTTTTCCTGGGGATAAGATGACCTGTTTTGCAAAGTAGCCATTATCCGTAATGAAAATGCTAAGTTACTTTTAATGCCCTCAAATGATGTAGGCCAGGTTCCATTACACCAGACACCCATCATCCTTGAACATTTTTCGTTTTATATGTGCATATATATCGCCTCACTCTTTCCTTCTCTCGCTTTTTGTCGAAGGACGTATTCTCTCACTTTATACACTACTACACAAGCAGTGACTTGAATAATAGATATGCAACCTCCGACTAGTCTGGTACAATGATGCATTTGAATTTTTTAATAAGCAAATTAAATAATGGTTATTTGTCTAAATGTCACTGACGACTTACAGCGAAACTGCGTTTGTTTTAAGCAATAGGGAATGTTCCGTGATGACTGGAATTATACACCTCTCCAGGAGCACAAAATAATAGAAATGTGGAAAGTTTTCAAATATTTCATAATTTTGCTTACTTTTCTCCATTTTTTTTCCATAACTTTCATCTTTATGCAAATAAAATGACTTGAGTCATTTAAATACTCCATTTGCATATCTCATATAAGTGAATCTACGTCGCTTATTTAAGTTTGGTTCTTATATGCAAACAACTTTCGCTTAGGCTTGGCTTCTCAATATCTTATAAAAGAAAAAGCAACGGCCACCTCTCCTTTTATAGCTGACTGTTGGCGGACTAACACTGTTTATTACCTGTCTCCGTTCATTTTATAAAAACATTGATTTTACACTTTGATGCAAATTTCCAATATTCTAGGTAATATTGATGTTGGATTGTCGACCACAGTTTTTCCTTTATAAGAATTCTTTGTTGCCGTATTAGCTATGAAAACTAGAATACGTATTCTCACTCCATTTATAGTCTTACGTAATGTATATTTAGTGACTGAATTTTTTATGTATATTTAGTGACTGAATTTTTTTATGTATATTTAGTGACTGAATTTTTTATGTATATTTAGTGACTGAATTTTTAATATTGACCCAACAGTTCTTCGAGGTATGGAAAGTATTATATTGTCCATATTTTGCAGTGTGACATTTCTTAACCATATTTAATTCTTAAACCATAAAA
>NC_090746.1:15809969-15814969 GCF_036898095.1 Palaemon carinicauda
GAAATGAAGAACTTGTCTAAAGACCATGAAATGGGCTTTGGAGGTGCTGAAGGTCTGAGCCTAGCGCAGGCTTTCGGGACTTTATTAAAGATCTCGTTACCTAGGTCGACCTGGAAGGCATATAGAATGGGTCTTGTCAAAGCAGACTTACACGCTGAAATCGTGTTAGCTGCCAATCCTTGACCATGGAGGTGGAGAAGAAAGATAAGCAGAAGTCTGTCAAGATCTCCTGCGGATTCTTCGCCTTGACAAAAGGCCACCCATTTTCTCCAAGATGACTCATATTGCCTTCTAGTAGATTTGCACTTATATTCCTCAAGGAAGTCTATGCTGGCTTTCGAAATCCCGAAACGCTTTCTCACCGCTAGGGAGAGAAAATCATGAGCTGCAGGGTCCGGGTTTTCTGTAATGAAGCGCAGACAGTTGACTTCTGGACTCGTTGGGTCAGAACTGGATCTGGTAGCGGTACAAACTTCAGCTACAGTTCCAATGCCAGGGGGAACCACACGCTGTTCGGCCACTTGTGGGCCACTATTGCCGCTACCCCCTTGAAGGATCTCAGTTTGTTGAGGACCCTCAACAGAAGGTTGTGAGGAGGGAACAGATAAATCTTGGACCATCTGTTCCAGTCGAGGGACATCGCGTCCACTGCTTCCGCTAAGGGGTCCTCGTACGGGGACACGTACAGGGGCAACTTCTTGTTGTCTTTCGTCGCAAAGAGGTCTATCTGCAGTTCTGGGATTTGATTCAGAATGAAAGAGAATGATCCTGCGTCTAAGGACCATTCCGACTCTATCGGTGTGAACCTGGATAGAGCGTCCGCCGTCACATTGCGGACTCCTTGAAGGTGAACTGCCGACAGGTACCACTTCTTCTTTTCCGCCAATCGGAAGATGGCCAACATCACCTGGTTGAGAGGTGGTGACCTCGATCCTTGTCGATTCAAGCATCTCACAACTACCTCGCTGTCCATCACCAACCTTATGTGGATCGAGTGACGCGGGGAGACTTTCTTTAAGGTAAGGAGCACTGCCATAGCTTCTAGAAAGTTTTATGTGAAAGGTCTTGAATAGCTTGGACCAAGTCCCCTGGACTTTTTTCCGATGAGAGTGACCTCCCCATTCCTCCTTCGAGGCGTCTGAGTGAATCGTCACCGACGGGGGAGGTGGCTGAAGAAGAACCGACTTCTTTAGATGTCTGGCTTGGGACCAAGGCCTGAGAAGAGTACTTAGCCGAAGCGGAACTGGTCTTCTCAGATCTCTTCACGCGTTTGATGCATAACTTCTCCAAACTCCGGTTGCATCCTTTAGCTGTGCTCTTAGCACTGGATCTGTCACCGAAGCAAACTGGAGAGAGCCCAGTACCCTCTCCTGCTCGCATCTTGATATCCTTTCGGAATCTAGAAGTCTCTTGACAGAACCCGCTATCTCCTTCCTTTTCTTCGCCGGGATGGAGAAACGGTGTGACAAAAGGTCCCAGTGGATTCCCAGCCACTGGAACTTTTGAGATGGAGAAAGTCGAGACTTTTTTTCTGTTGATCTTGAAGCCTAGGTACTCTAGGAACTGGATCACTTGACTGGAAGCTTGCAAGCATTCTGTCTCGGATGCTGCCCACACCAACCAGTCGTCCAGGTAGGCTACTACCTAAATTCCCTTTAGGCGTAATTGTTTGAGAGCTACGCTCGCAAGCTTCGTAAAAATCCTTGGGGCTATGTTTAGCCCGAATGGCATGGCTCCGAAGGCGTATAGTCTTCGTTGTAGCCTGAACCCTAGGTAGGGGGAGAGTCGATGGCTGATTGGAATGTGCCAATAGGCGTCTGACAAGTCTATAGAGACGGAATATGCCCTCTTGGGCAGTAAGGTCCTTATCTGTTGCAGTGTTAGCATTTTGAATTTGCAATTCACTATGAACTTGTTGAGTGGCGACAAGTCCAGAATGACTCTGAGCTTTTCCGAGTCTTTCTTGGGAACACAAAACAGCCTCCCTTAGAAATTGATGGGCTTCACCCTTCGGATCACCTTTTTTCTCCAACAGTTCTTGAACGTACTCCTCCATAACGGGGGTGGAGTGTTGGAAAAACCGAAGGCACGGGGGTGGAGTGCTGTACCAGCTCCAGCCCAGTCCATTCTTGAGTAGGCTGTGGGCCCAGGGATCGAAGGTCCACCGATCCCGAAATTTCAGAAGTCTCCCTCCTACCGGTATCATCTCACTTGGACTGCCGTCCTGAGGTCTTGCCTCCCTGACCACGACCACCCCTGAATCCCCTTCCCCTTGAGGGGCGCCTAGACGAGCCTCTGGCTGCTCCTCTAGGCTTTGCTCGAAAGGAAGTAGACTGCCCTTCGAACGCTGGGGTGAATGCCGTGGACTGTGTCGACACGGCCTGGGGTACCCACTGAAAAGTGGTCGGGGTTTGTGCCACGATCTGGGGCACTGGGGGCAATGGCAATTGCAGTTGCTGTTGCAGTCTAACAGGCTTGGCTGGCCGAGACGGTAGCCTAGTCCTCATAGTCTTCCTCTTTGGTTGAGGACCCTCATCCGGGGAAGACTTTCTTTTGATAGCCAGGCCCCACTTCTGGAGAAGGTTTCTATTCTCCAAGGCGGCCTTATCAACAACTTCTTTGACCAAGTCGGTAGGGAAAAGGTCTTTTCCCCAAATGTTGGAGGAGATTAGTTTCCTTGGCTCGTGCCTCACCGTAGCCGAGGTGAACACGAACTCCCTACAAGCTCTCCTTGCCTTGACGAAGCCATAAAGGTCCTTCGTCACTGTGGCCAGATGAGTCTTGGCCACCACCATGAACATTTCATGGACCTTGGGGTCACTTGCCATCGTCTCAAGAGTAGTCTGAAGAGACATTGAGGCAGCCAGTCCTTCTTTTGTCTCGAACTCTCTTCGCAACAGAAAGTCAGACAGCTTAGGGAGGTCCTCGCCGAACTGACGTCCGGCAATATCAGCCTCCAACTTTCCAACTGAGAACGTAAGATGGACGTCCTTCCAGTCTTTGTGGTCCATAGGCAGGGCCAGCGACAAGGGTTTACACTCCTCCAGGGAGGGGCAAGGCTTGCCGGCCTCGACTGCTTTTAGTACAGCCGCAAACCCTTTCTGTAAAAAGGGGAAGGCTCTAGCAGGCGAGGACACAAAGGAAGGGAGCTTCTTGCTCAATGCGGCTACCTTTGAGTTAGAGAAGCCCCTCTTTTTCATCGAGGATGAAAGTAGAGCTTGAGCCTTAGCATGGTCCATCACTATGACCTCCTTTGGCTCTGTCTCCTCCTTTGAAGCTGGTTCCTTCCTCAGCCGGACATAACAGTCCGGATATGATGCCTTGCTGGGCCAGAATTCCACCTCCTCCAGGGGAACTGAGCCCAGCTTATCCGAGATGACGATCTTTCCAGTCGTCATCAGCATGTGCTCAGCATACCTCCATGGGTTAGCATCTGAGCACAAGGGAAGGTCTTTCACATTGAGCTTTTTCTGGGGCCCATGTGATTCTGCAAGGCACTGCATCCGCAGTTCCATTGCAGCCGCCTTCTCCTGACTCTCCTTCTGCATTTGTTGGATCATTCCAACAATAGAAGAGAGGGCCTGTCCCAGCTCTACTGGGAGACCGGCCGATGTTGAGGGAATAGGCTCCGGAATCTGAACCGGAGTAGCCGACACCTCGTCGACCTCTTCCTCTACAACGTCTGGGGCTTGAACTTCACCCTGGGCTTCTGCCAGGAGGTCTTCCTCCAGACGCTCGTCCACGTCAGACATCCTGTCATCTAACTGGATGTCTTGCATCGCGACTGCGACTTCAGCATCCACCTGGATCTGAACTTGGGGGATCTCCTCTTGAGGCTGGGGAATCACTGCATCAGCTGATGCCTTAGGGAAAAGATACGCCCTCATCTTCTCACTTGGAAGATAAGGGCCAGAAGTGTTCTTTTGGAAGCCCCTTACCCAGGTACGAAGCTTCTTCCTAGCTATATCCCTTGATTCCGCCATCCTAGGGGAATCAAAGGCCTCAGTAATCAGGTTAGTGCACACAGTACATACCTGAGGGTCCCAATACCGGAGATCATCCTTGGAGACAGCGCATGCTGCGTGTCTCCTACAAAACTCATGTCCGCAGAGGTTCTTGCTGCGGACGTTGCAGAAAACACTTCCGCACTTCGGAGGGTCCTTCTGTAAAGAGAAGAAATTTCCATGAGTATCAAGTGAACTATGTATCACTGGATATGCATAGTATAGCATAACAATTCAGAAAGGAAAGACACACACTTGTGTTTCCCTCACAACCCATTGTTGCAGCCTTCCAGATAATAAAATCAAATGGTTAATCTCTTCTAGAGTAACCAATGCAAAGTTTCCAGAGGAAACAGGTGGAGCTCACACCTAAGCAATGGTTTTAAAATCCTGGATAATAGACAGGAAAGAACTCACTTTCCTATCTGTAGGGCAACAGCAAAGGACTGTGCAAGAAAACACAAAAGTGTTAGAACACACAGTGCTGTACCAAAACCCATACTATAGTTTTCTTCTTACTGTATATGTTATACTGAAGAATACTAGTACAGTATTGGAGGATACGTGCCGGCCGGCACACACCATAACTAGCTTTAAAGTATACTACTTAACAGCTATAAGGCAGCAGAACTCTGGTTCAAATGCATGTGCCGGTCGGCAGCAATTGCCGGCCGGCAACAGCCAATGTCGGCCGGCAATAGCTGCCGGCCGGCAACTACACAAGGTATTACCCAGCTGCTGGCCACACTCTTGGTGACCGGCAGACAAGGGCTGACATTAGCCGGCCGGCAAAGGTACAGGACCGATGCCAGCCGGCAGCAAAAGAACCAGAGGACTACACCTGCCCGGCTGCCGGCCTCATAGGCCGGGAGCCGGGTCGGGTACAGCACTAGAAGAAAAATAGGATGGATGCCGGGATAAGAGTGTACACTACCTCCAAGCCCGGCAATCCGAAAGAGTGCATATAAGGAAGGGGAGAATCTAATTCAGGCTTCC
>NC_090746.1:15819969-15825091 GCF_036898095.1 Palaemon carinicauda
GAGGGTTGGGCATGAATGTAAAGAGAGTTCTATATGAGAAAGTGATTGTACCAACTGTGATGTATGGATCGGAGTTGTGGGGAATGAAAGTGATGGAGAGACAGAAATTGAATGTGTTTGAGATGAAGTGTCTAAGGAGTATGGCTGGTGTATGTCGAGTAGATAGGGTTAGGAACGAAGTGGTGAGGGTGAGAACGGGTGTAAGAAATGAGTTGGCAGCTAGAGTGGATATGAATGTGTTGAGGTGGTTTGTCCATGTTGAGAGAATGGAAAGTGGCTGTCTGCTAAAGAAGGTGATGAATGCAAGAGTTGATGGGAGAAGTACAAGAGGAAGGCCAAGGTTTGGGTGGATGGATGGAGTGAAGAAAGCTCTGGGTGATAGGAGGATAGATGTGAGAGAGGCAAGAGAGCGTGCTAGAAATAGGAATGAATGGCAAGCGATTGTGACGCAGTTCCGGTAGGTCCTGCTGCTTCCTCCGGTGCCTTAGATGATCGCAGAGGTAGCAGCAGTAGGGGATTCAGCATTATGAAGCTTCATGTGTGGTGGATAACGGGGGAGGGTGGGCTGCAGCACCCTAGCAGTACCAGCTGAACTCGGTTGAGTCCCTCGTCAGGGTGGGAGGAACGTAGAGAGTAGAGGTCCCCTTTTTGTTTTGTTTCATTTGTTGATGTCGGCTACCCCCCAAAATTGGGGGAAGTGCCTTGGTATATATATATATATATATATATATATGTATATATATATATATATATATATATATATATATATATATATATAGATAGATAGATAGATAGATATACATGTGTCAATGTATATATGTATGTATGTATGTAAGTATGTATATCGTGTATATATATATATATATATATATATATATATATATATATATGTGTGTGTGTGTGTGTGTGTGTGTGTGTGTATACTCTCTCATAAAATGTAGATTATACTTCGGCGTCGGTGACTTTTGTTGGGTTCAAGTCC
Organism: Palaemon carinicauda; assembly: GCF_036898095.1. Taxonomy (NCBI): domain Eukaryota; kingdom Metazoa; phylum Arthropoda; class Malacostraca; order Decapoda; family Palaemonidae; genus Palaemon; species Palaemon carinicauda. Next base: position 15,820,952 of record NC_090746.1, read on the forward strand.
ACCAATCAATGTCGACAACAGAGAGTGTGGCTTGAAACTTTAATCTGCTGCTTGATGAAGTGACGAAACTTTAGCTGAAAAGTGCCATCCGAACGCCATTAGTTAACTTGAATGCTTAATGAATTGAGACAATTTTGTCTCTCTGTAGCTCTATTATTATTATTATTATTATTATTACTATTACTTGCTAAGCTACAACCCTGGTTGGAAAAGCAGGATGCTATAAGCCCAGGGGCCCCAACATGGAAAATAGCCCAGTGAGGAAAGGAAACTTGAGAGAAAATAAAATATTTAAAAAACAGTGACAACACCAAAATAAATATTTCCTTTATAAACTATAAAAACTTTAACAAAACAAGAGGAAAAGAAACTAGATAGAACAGTGTGCCCGAGTGTACCCTCAAGCAAGAGAACTCTACCCCAAGACAGTGGAAGACCATGGTACAGAGGTTATGGCACTACCCAAGACTAGAGAAATATGGTTTGATTTTGAAGTTCCTTCTCCTAGAAGAGCTGCTTACCATAGATAAAGAGTCTCTTCTACCCTTACCAAGAGGAAAGTAGCCACAGGGCAATTACAGTGCAGTAGTTAACCCCTTTGGTGAAGAAGAATTGTTTGGTAATCTCAGTGTTGTCAGGTGAATGAGGACAGAGGAGAATCTGTAAGGAATAGGCCAGACTATTCAGTATATGTGTAGGCAAAGAGAAAATGAACCGTTACTGTCTGGCCAGTCAAAGGACCACATAACTCTCTAGCGGTAGTATCTCAACGGGTAGGTGTTGCCTTGGCCAACCTACTACCTACTCCCATCATATCTGTTCAGCCAGTCTGACTCTTTATCATCCGATATCTCAAAGTAAACTATACCACATGTTACTCTCGTCATCACATACCTCGTTGTAGAATTCAAACTTTGGTTTATTATTCTTTGGGTATTTTTTACATGTCCTTTTCTTAGAAGAAATATATCTATTTTTTACAAATATGCTTTTATGAAGAGTCCTAACCATCCTTTGCTGTATGTAATAGAATCCTTTTAGTGATATGGCAAAGAATTATGCTTGTTTTCAAATCCCTTTATTGCGTCATTTTAGAATCAGGTCACTGTTTTCTGGGTGTGTGTATAACGACAAAGATCAAATATGCACTTGTTCATCCTTGAGTATTATGTCCAAGAAGTATGTGTTTTTATTTTCAAAACAAATAGAATTACATTCAATTCTGCTTATTCACGGTAAGGTTTTGAATCGTAAATATGGTATTGCAAAATCACCCTATTAACGTCTACATTGATGAAAAAGATCCGTAATGATTGGAAAACCAATTGATAAGAAATATCACATTAAACGAAACCTTTGGCCATCATTCTTCAGAATCATCATTGTTAGTAGATGTATTCCTCGGTTTTACTTTTGCCTACTGTATCAGGGAGTTTCTTTTTATGAATTTATTTTTTTATTCTTTTTTTTTTTTTTTAATTACGTTCTTTGATAAGGAATAGCAATTATATCTCCTACTACTTATGCTACATTGGGCACATCAGTTACTAAAAACGATAATTCATAATGAATTGCAGAGTAAAAATAGATATACCAATAAGGCAATCGGTCATTCAGGAACGACGCAAGATTACAAATAAATCTTAGCCATCGTTACTTTCATATATTCATTTTTAATTTTTTGAAGTTTCTTGGGTTAACCTTAACTTAGATCAAATCTGTCCTGTGAAGATTAAATAATGATTTGTGAATCTCTCTCTCTCTCTCTCTCTCTCTCTCTCTCTCTCTCTCTCTCCTTTAGACTTGATAGCCGATAGTGTCTGATAAGAGAATCAAATATGCTAAAAAGAAAATGACATTTGCCACTGATGCCATAATCATGTGACACTTAAAATAACCCTGGTTCTTTATTGTATATTTGTTTTGATGTTATTTTTTTCAGATATGGAGTTGATACCAAAATCTTTATTATACATATTTGCATATGCTGAATAGGGAATTATATAAAAGACTGTTTTTTTTCCTCTCTTATACTTCTTTCATAATAAACCTATATATATATATATATATATAAATATATATATATATATATATATATATATATATATATATATATATATATATATATATATATATATATATATAAACCTAAGAAAACCCTTTTGTGAGAAGGAATTCTTGCAAAATGGCTTTACTGCTTATGAAATTTAATGTTGTAACTTAAGTATTTCAACAATGTATGCCTTTTCCCCAGAGTATTTTCTTTCTTTTTTTTCACTTTGAGGATTATTACTTCATAAAACCACGGTATCAGTCCTAAAAATATTCCATGAAAATCCGACATGATCCACCGAATCCCGTGCTTAGTCTGGTACATCCATCTCTTTATCCTTAGTGATAAACCATGAACGAATTTGACATTTTGTTCATTACAACAAAGTTTTGAAAATGCGTTGTCTCTGAGAAATAGTAAAAATGTATTATCAATTAAAAACAAATATCTGAGGTACTCCTCTTGATTTCTGGATCTAAGGATGTAAAGTTCACAAAGAATTTGCTACACACTTATTCCATATCGTTTTCAATTTATTTTTACCCATCTATGGTAGTGCCGTCATTGCGTCTCACGTGGTATACTGTAGACATTACTGAGGGTCTTTGGCAGCGTTTCTTCGTCCCCCTGTATGCACTTGCTTTATATCTTTCTACTTAATGTTGCTTATACAGTATTCAAAGCAAATCTCCAAGAGGGGAGACACACTCCTTCCTTCTACTTTCGTGGCCACCCAATTTTCTTTCCCTACGAGGGCTATCAGGTCATCATCTGACTGGATTTATGAATTAGAGTTATATAACTCGGCGTTGGGTCCTTGACAGGGCAGTTAATGCCCAAGTGCAATCAGAGAAAACCTTGTCGTTACGCTATGAAGTAAAAGTTAGAATTGAACTGCAAGATGGAAGAAAAGAAGCGGGAATCGAGGTTAAGGATTCCACATAGCCAAGAAGGGGTTGTGGCTCGGCAAAACCAAGAGTACTCTGGAATGAACAACGAAGTCAATTTGATTTGGTTATTCGTTATTCCTGCTAAAGAAATCACATGTCCGAATATTTTTAAAGCAAGGCTTACTACCCATTGATAGTTCAGACTAAGATAACCGTTTATTTTGAAAAGATTTTCTGATATCAAAATATGGAAATGATAATTTACGATTATATATATTTGCTGCAGTTTGGAAGTACCTACTGTTAATTTCCCTTTGGATCCAGACTAACATTTATTACCTTTTGGGTAAGATAATTTATTATTATTCTCAATGAATATTTTCTTAAGCCCGTCGAAACGATAAAAAAACAACAGCCATATGCAGTAGTACACAAAATTTTGGTTGGTAATGTATTTAACCTGCAAATGTGCTAAGTGCTTATTGTGGATTTTGTAAAGTCTAAGATCAAATGCTGAAATAACACAAATTTTTTATATGAAATCAGAAAAAAATATATGAAGCGAATAATATTTTATCTTTCATAGACTTGTTCTAACACCTGACAAAACCCCCTCAAGAAAATGGCATTGCTTCGCACTTTTACAGAGGGGCTTATCACTAGCCCTCTAAAATTGTGTATTCCAGTCAGCTCTATCAAGAGTGCTTGATGCAAACCAGCTCGAGTTAGGTTCTCATTACTGTCATGACTGTTTCTCGTAAGCTTCACGTTTATTACAGAGCGTACCTCATCTTCCTTAGCGAAAACTACTTTTTAAAGAAAATAGAAAAGGAATTATACATTTTTATTATTATTCAATTGGATGAAACATTAGAATGTCGGGGATTTAACGTTACAATTGAAGCAACTATTGAATGTTTTCTAATCGTTTCCATTTAAGTGTATATTGATGGTAAAAGAAAAGTTTATTATATCAAAAACTATTTATTATGCAAGATACTCTCTCATAATGGACTGCTCTGTGCCTTGAATTTTGCTTTTTCTTGAGATGGAAATTGAGACTGGGAGATGTTTGTTGATTTATATACATACGAATTTGCGTAATGTTCAGTGAATAGGAACTGGTTCATGTCCTTTTGAATTCAATTTCAATCAATGAATCTTAGGTGAAATGAAAACACATCTGCTTATCAAAAG
>NC_090746.1:15825591-15863091 GCF_036898095.1 Palaemon carinicauda
GTTAGCAGGAGTTTATCTTTCCTTTGGTATATGGATGGCTCGCTTGATGAAAGTTTATGCTCTCTCTCTCTCTCTCTCTCTCTCTCTCTCTCTCTCTCTCTCTCTCTAACATTTTCTTAAGACTTGCCTATGAATTTTTTTTGTGCTTGTTAGCAGGAGTTTATCTTTCCTTTGGTATATGGATGGCTTCGCTTGATGAAAGTTTATGCTCTCTCTCTCTCTCTCTCTCTCTCTCTCTCTCTCTCTCTCTAAACAGTTTCTTAAGACTTGCCTATAATTTTTTTGTGCTTGTTAGCAGGAGTTTATCTTCCTTTGGTATATGGATGGCTTCGCTTGATGAAAGTTTATGCTCTCTCTCTCTCTCTCTCTCTCTCTCTCTCTCTCTCTCATTAAACAGTTTCTTAAGACTGCCTATAAATTTTTTTGTGCTTGTTAGCAGGAGTTTATCTTTCCTTTGGTATATGGATGGCTTCGCTTGATGAAAGTTTATGCTCTCTCTCTCTCTCTCTCTCTCTCTCTCTCTCTCTCTCTTAAACATTTTCTTAAGACTTGCCTATAATTTTTTTTTGTGCTTGTTAGCAGGAGTTTATCTTTCCTTTGGTATATGGATGGCTTCGCTTGATGAAAGTTTATGCTCTCTCTCTCTCTCTCTCTCTCTCTCTCTCTCTCTTAACATTTTCTTAAGACTTGCCTATAAATTTTTTTTGTGCTTGTTAGCAGGAGTTTATCTTTCCTTTGGTATATGGATGGCTTCGCTTGATGAAAGTTTATGCTCTCTCTCTCTCTCTCTCTCTCTCTCTCTCTCTCTCTCTCTCTATACATTTTCTTAAGACTTGCCTATAATTTTTTTGTGCTTGTTAGCAGGAGTTTATCTTTCCTTTGGTATATGGATGGCTTCGCTTGATGAAAGTTTATGCTCTCTCTCTCTCTCTCTCTCTCTCTCTCTCTCTCTCTCTCTCTAACATTTTCTTAAGACTTCCCTATAAATTTTTTTGTGCTTGTTAGCAGGAGTTTATCTTTCCTTTGGTATATGGATGGCTTCGCTTGATGAAAGTTATATGCTCTCTCTCTCTCTCTCTCTCTTCTCTCTCTCTCTCTCTCTCTCTCTTAACATTCTTAAGACTAGCCTATAAATTATTTTTGCTTGTTAGCCGGTGTTTATTTTCCTTTGGTATATGGATGGCTTCGCTTGATGAAAGTTTATGCTCTCTCTCTCTCTCTCTCTCTCTCTCTCTCTCTCTCTCTCTCTTAAACATTCTTAAGACTAGCCTATAAATTATTTTTGCTTGTTAGCCGGTGTTTTATTTTTCCTTTGGAATATGGATGGCTTCGCTTGATGAAAGTTTTATGCTCTCTCTCTCTCTCTCTCTCTCTCTCTCTCTCTCTCTCTCTCTCTCAGTATTCCACATGCAAATGTACATATCTGTACATAAGATGAGTTTGGGGTTGCTAATTATATGTTCTATGGTTAAATTTATTTGTTTTATATGGTTTTTATGTCGTTTCAGTTTTGATTTTAAACTTTTTCTAGAGTAACGCAACGTGAATGATGACTTCTTTGGGTCAGGTATAAGAGTCTGGCGTGCTTTACATGCTTGCAGGAGTCTTTGAGATTTATTTATTAGCTTACAGATACTACGAGTATATATACAAGTATGCACACACACATATATGTATATATATATATATATATATATTTACTCTTTCAGCATTTTCCATATCATAATTAAATTTCCACGTATCTAACCTTTTTTTTTTTTTTTTTTTTTTGTGTGTGTGTGTGTGTGTAAATGTTCCGACATGGCGACGAGATTTTCTAGACGAGGAAAAAATTATTGTCGAAAATTCACACTTTCCACAAATGATTACCAGATACCCATGCTATTCATTTTGTACGACATAGTCTTTTACACTCGCTCTCAATTTTATCCTGCATTCACTGTCAAGTTTTCTAGTAGGGATTTTTTTTCCTCTTCACTATTCCTTTTGATTTCTACCATTTACCTCTATATTCATGACTCGAAGTGTATTTCCGCAATTCTGTTTCCTCAGTTAAAGGGTTTTTTCTGACTTCTCTCCTTATGCCATCAATAAGAATATTAAGTAGCTTGGGAGACAAAAGGCAACTTTATCCACAGTTCACTCTTACTGTTTTATATTCTTGGAAGCTCTCTATTACAAAAATTGTTCCGCTCTTCGTAAGCGTATACATTCAGTTTTCGAACTTACACATGTCTACTCTTTTTGCCCTCGGATGTGTGCATTTATTAATGCAGGCAAGCATGCACGTATACATGTATGTTTATGTAATCATTGTGCGTGTCTGTTTATATACACATTTCTGTTTTGCTGTATGCCAAAAAGAAAAAGATATCAAATACCCTTACATGATAGGTAGTAATTGACAAAGAAAAAAATTGTTTTGAAGTAAACAATTGTTAGTTTGGTTATTAATTTTAGAGCAATTGTTGTAACCCTTCACATACAATGGAAGGCAGACAATAGTTGAAAATGTAGTTGGAACTTCTCATGCGCTTATTTAATTGGAATCGCTGACGTAAACGTAGGAAAGCTACACAATTAAATTGATGTGTGTGTGTGAATGGATACGTATGCACCATTGTTCAATTAACTAAAATAAATCCCTGATCATCAAACTTTTAATCGTCTGCATCTGTGTACATACGTACATGCTTATATTTTAAAGTGTTTGTATAAAGCCCCAACATGTGGACTATACATTATCACAACAATTGTCATTTTTCAAAAGGTTGTGTAAAAATAAAAAATCGATGGATGCAAAATAACTTGGTGTATACAGAGGCCTCATTAAAAAGTAAAAAACATTTTCCTCTGTTGTACCCTTAAGGAATGATAATATTCCACCAAGTATATATCATACTTGTTGTCTTGCTCAAAGATATTTTCCTTGAGGATGCATGTCTTTCTTTGGAAAACTTCTGCTTTTTCTCATGTTGTAAAACCTCTTAGATACTTACAACGGATCTTTCTTAATCATTTCTTATGATGCGACCAAACTACTGCAACACATGGGGAATTCTTTCACATATGCTTGAGCTTTACAATCCTTCGGGAATTAGTCCACTTTTGTTTCACTTCATTTTCTAATAAGATTTGTAAGGAAAGTCCTTTTGTTTTTAAGGCATTCTGCAATGCGTAGACTAATGTTAAATGCCAGTGAGCTGCGTATATATTTTGCCTGGTAATTATTTGTTATTCTATGCTGAAGAACCCTTATAATTCACCCCAAGTCAATAATCTGTAAAATAGTTATTATAGAGGACTATTTAATTTTCGTAATAATTGCTAATTTGACATACTTTTTCAAAGCATTGAAAAACAAACAATCTGAAGGTACTACTATTTACAATCTAGACTGTGGGACTCTTCCCCAGGTACTGTCATCAGTTAATCATTGCACATGTCATGTCACTTCCACTAATGTGTGATGGGCCTTTGACAGATAGGTCTAACTCGAAATGACTAAAGTGAGCGATTACCTCGCGAGTTATAGATTATTACTGCAGAATATTAATTTTCCTTTTAACGGCTTTTAAGACAATTATTTTCCGATTCTATGAAAATGCTTTCATTGTTCATGACTATTTGATTAACATATAGATAAGGATTATGGATCACAACCGTATTTTTATTATTGTTAAAATGCGATATATTTTGAAAATACTTAAATTCACTACTGGATATATTAGATATTATTCTAGCATGAATAGTAATTTAAGAAGTCATTTTTTATATGTAAGGGTTTATCATATTCCAGAACATCACATTCGACTCTCTCTCTCTCTCTCTCTCTCTCTCTCTCTCTCTCTCTCTCTCTCAGCTTAATAGCGACATTCAAAATTCTAAAAGGAATAAGAAATGTAGACTACAACAACCTCTTCACGCTTACCACAAATCAGTCCAGAGGTAACGGATACAAACTGGAATTGCAGAGATACAACACCTGTCAAGGTGGTACTTTCTTTACATACAAAACAGCAAATATATACGGAACAGACTTCCAGCGGATGTAGAAACGGTAGTAGGTAGTAGGCTGGCCAGGGCACCAACCACCCGTTGAGATATTATTGCTAGAGAGTTATGGGGTCCTTTGACTGGCTAGAGCGAGACAGTTCTACATTGGATCCTTTACGGTTGATTTCCCCTTTGCCAACACATACGCAGAATAGTCTGGCCTATTCTTTACATATTCTTCTCTGTCCTCATATACCTGACAACACTGAGATTACCAAACAATTCTTCTCTCAAGGGGTTAACTACTGCACTGTAATTGTTTAGTGGCCTCTTTCCTCTTGGTTAGGGTTTAAGAGACTCTTTAACTATGGTAAGCAACTTTTTATAGGAGGACCTTCCAAAATCAAACCATTGTTATCATCTAGTCTTGTGTAGTGCCATAACCTCTGCACCATGGTCTTCCACTGTCTTGGGTTAGAGTTCTCTTGCTTGAGGGTACACTCGGACACACTATTCTATCGCATTTCGCTTCCTCTTGTTTTGTTAGTATTCATAGTTTATATAGGAAATGTTTATTTTAATGTCACTGTTCTTTAAATGTTTAATTTTTCCTTGTTTCCTTTCCTCATTTTTCCGTGTTGGGGCCCCTGGGCTTATAGCATCCTGCTTTTCCAACTAGGGTTGTCGCTTAGCAAGTAATAATAATAATAATAATAATAATAGTAGTAGTAATAATAGTAATAATAATAACAACACGGTAAATGAGTTCAAGAATAAGTTACACAAGATCATAAAAAACTCTAAGAGCAAATGGAGTCTTCCGCTTATGGACTAAAATGTGAGACATCCAAAATCCATGTAAAACACACACACTCTCTCTCTCTCTCTCTCTCTCTCTCTCTCTCTCTCTCTCTCTCTCTCTCTCTCTCTCTCTCTCTCCGACTTTCACCCGTGTATTAATTACGAAAGAAAAAAAAATATTTTCTTCGCTAATTGAACCTTTGGGATATTTTTGCGAAAGAACTTTTAACGACGCCTGAATACATGAAGTAATTAGTCGAGTGATTATGCTACTCAGGAGGCCGTCCTCGTTATCCTACTTATAACGTCCTCATTATCTTATTCATAACGTCTTCTTTATCTGAATCATAACCTTGTCTTTATTCGAATCATGGCGTCCTTTTTATAAGAATCATGACGTCCCCTTTATTTTACTTATAACGTCTTCGTTTTTTTAATCATAACGTCTTCTTTATCTAAATCATAACGTCCTCTTTATTTGAATCATAGCGTCCTATTTATTTTAATTATAACGTCTTCATTATTTGAATATAGTGTCCTCTTTATCTGAATCATAACTTCGTCTTTACATGAATCATAACGTTCTCTTTCCTGAATCTTAACGTTCTCTCTATCTTAAATTCCTTATGATCCCAATCATAACCTCCTCTTTATCTTAACCATAACGTCCTCTTTATCTGAATCATAACGTCCTCTTTACCTTTATCTTAACGTCCTCATTACCTTATGCAGTTATTTTTCTTTATCTTACTCAAATCTTATAGTTTTCTTACTCTTTGCTACCAAGGCCTCCGCCCACGTAAAGATTGAGGGAGAAAATGAAAACGAATCAACACTGAAGGGAGTATGTGAGTTCCAAAGGGAACTGTAATTTTACCTTTCAATATCTATAACACCGTCGGTTTATTGGCTTCTTGGGGGGTATTCTTAACACTAGCTACCGATATTTTCCTTTATAGTTCTTTAAACAGGGATCATCCTGATGAGCTATGCAGGGCTTAGTTTTGAAAACCATGGTGTGGTTTGTGTTTTTTTATTTCACGCAAATAATAGTAGATTGTTTTATTAGGTGGTTCTGTTAATAAGTTGGTTTAAAAAAAAGCCTCGGGTTCAGTAACGCCCAGAGCTATATTTGAATACGAGTTTTAATTAAAAAGTTGATCATTCTTATTATGAAGGAAGGCCCAAAATTATGAAAATACCTTGGCATAGTGCATTATCATATGCTAATGTTTTAATTTGTTGATTAAGTTTCTTATTTTTCTTATTTTTACTAAATTTGTCTTTTCTTTGTTACCGATAAACTATTTAAGGATCTTTGGTAATGGTAATATATCTCAAATAGCGACAATAATAACGTTGACGTTATGAATGACGCTTCGACTTTTTTTCAGGTTACAAAAACTATTGCAGAAATTCTGCTTTTTTTTTCTTTGTTACATACACGAAAATGTTTCTTAACATTTAAATATGCTTAACCAATTATAGCGATGCTCCAAGTACAGTATATAAGCGAACTGTTATGGTACTGGTGTTTTGTTACTCCAGTAATTTGGTACTTTTTATTAAAAAGTTCTGCAAAAATTATTTTCATAGTACTGTACATTTTACATATATTGCAAATTCCCTATTATTAGTTTCTCCTAGATATAAATTTATTGACGATAAAATTTCTTTTTCACCAGTGTTGGCAAATGGTGTTTGGAGGATATTTCAAAAATGGGTGAACAAAATTCGATTAAACTTGACAGAGATATTCCGTATCAAGAACATTATCTTCTTGTTAAGTATACGTATATTGTTAACCACTTGTCCCCATGTAAAACTATGCCATCCATAATGAAAAACTGGAACTTTAGTTTATCTAAATGTTTCATAACCGACGACATATCGGTGTTATCCTTTTAATTTTGCTGTTTTATTGTCAATATGCTTGTACAATAAAACCCAATATTTATTTGATTATTGCCTATTGCGTGTTTATTTCCGCATACAGTATATACCGGCGAACATCATTACGTGTCCATTACTCGCTGATGATTGGTCATTGTGAAACTACCGAGCGTTCTTGATATTTTGCGCAGTTTGTATGTGAATTACAGCATTGTCACATTAAAGGATATTTTAATTTCCAAGCAATTAATCTTCTGGGACTCAAGGTGAGCATAAAATGAATAGGTTTCTGTGTATGAATCGGGGGTAAATTAATGATTCCATTTACTTGCTAATTAGAAATGGCCGCTAGACTTAAAGTCCCGTTGTAATTATAGCCGAGATTTAAGAATGTGCAAAATTATTATGTAATCATGTCACAAATTTTAAAACACTGTGGTCGTACTGAAGACCCAGGAAATTCTTCAGACGGTCTTCATTGTGCTCCGAGGTCCTTCAATAGTATTTTTTTGTTTTCGTTCTTCTTTTTTAAATTAATACAGCCACATTAAACAATACTGTACATTAAATGGTTAAAAAGTAACTTACAAACTTGGTGAAACTGAAATATCTGAAAGGCAAATTTGAAGGTTTAAAGGCTTCTCATGAATGGCAGCGTCAAGGGACAGTGACATTGCCCTAGCAGGGCTATGTCCCAGAGACTAACCATATATATGATCAGCGCCCAACCCCCTCTCCACCCGAGTTAGACGAGGGAGGTCCAGGCAATGTAATCAGGTAGACCTATAGGATCCCCAAAATCTTCCATCCTTAGCTCTCAAGGATGGTGAGATTGCAGACACTATAAGATACTATGCAGTTTAAATGGGACTCGATCTCCTGACCAGCAGAACGCCAGACAAGGACGTATTCAATAGGCCACTACGACCCATAAACTCAGATCTAGCCATTTGCATTCAATCGGGGACAATTATAATAGAAAATATGTTTCGCATTGAAGCAAAATGTACTTCTCTTACTAAAAGGAATACAGAATAGATTTGATAATCAAAGCGATAATGGAAGCCACATTTTCGGAAAATATATATTGAATGCGAAGTATTTTATAAATCACATTTACTGTAGTGGCATTGAAACAGAGCGACAAATGAATGTGGAATAGATTATGAAATATGCTACAACTTTTAATTTTTTATAAAAGAAAAAAAAACAATAAAACATCAATGCTTACGATGAGTAGAATTAGGACAGAATGCTCTCGTTGATAATTGGAAAAGATGAATAAGAGGTCTAGATAGAAATATACTCAATTGATAACGGACATTTTTAGTCCTGGGAACTAGAAAAAAATTAGATCTTTAAAGACCGAAGTGTAGACACTCAAAATATGCGAGTCTATTAAAGCATCGAACAAGTTATTATTACACAATAAGGATGGTAAACTTAGATTATGGATGCTCTAAAATTATAACATTTGATAAAATGTCAAGTCATTAAACCTGAAGTTATTAAAATCACACCTAAATGTAAGAAAAAGAAAGGAAACTGTCTTCGTGCGGAAATATGAAGGACATTTAAGCTTTTTGAGATACTGTTAAGAAATTAAGATTTTGAATATATGGAAAAAGGTAAATTGCAATTACCCTCCTAACCAGAACTAGACGGCAGATTTATACTGGATTAAAGCCTAAAGAATATAAGTTACATCCTTTTGGCCTTAGGCAGGACTGAATGGGTTCCCCTTTTCGATCCAGAATTAGAAACCTAGAAAAAGTTCCACCTCAACCCATATAATTCACATGATTTTTTGTTTTAAATTGTATCCAAAATTAAAGATGAATAGACACAATGTAGAATAAAAGGAAACTTATTTTCTTTTACTTCTAAAGCATTGTCACATTTGGATAAATGTTTATTAAGTTTTATTTTTACGAAATTATCACACAAAAAAACCCATTGATACATTTGTCAGGTTTTTAAACCATGAATTTTGCCTAGCTTGGTCGTATATGCACATGTAATATGACTAATGTTTTCCGTTCTAATGTCAGTTCATCTTTCTTCCGTGCTGCCGGTAATGAAATAAACTGTGACAATTTTTCCCACTTGTTCCCATTTCATTAAATAGGCTAAACTGTGCATAATTGTTTAGTTTTGTTCTAGAGCCTCAGATTATATTTAAAGTTTTTCTCTCCAGTTTAGCCAGTTTTCTGTATAGACACGCACATATTTATCGGTTACTATTCGACTGGTTCCAGTAATATTTCTAGCACTCATCCGCTAGGTATGATTTACGCTCATTCGGCCATTTGACATGGGTCGCTGAAGGTGTAAATTTGAATGTGTGTTGTTCTTTCCCGATTTTTTCGTTAGTGGTAAGGAGTATTTCTCATGTTTGTGTGTGGAAGCAACACTTACTTTCTTCTATGGTGCAGATCACGAAAAATGAAGGAACAAATCACCGAAGATCTACAATTGAGAAGCCTACAATTATTGTCTGCCTTCTAGTGGTCTGGACCCTGTGGACGAGGAACCAAAGATTTAGATTGATCTAGCCCATATTCAGGATTGGTTCACAAGAATTATATTCAGAGGCTTTTGGTAATAATGTAAGTAGCATTTCCTTTCTATTTTAACCGTTACTCAAATAATACCATTAAACTAAGATCTGTCCACGTTATTTCACACATTTTCGTATTTCTTGCTCCTAAAACTCGTGTGTCATACTCTGGTCTTCCAAAATTCTTAGGTGCAAGTGTAGAATGAAGCGGTAAGGATAGTGGTGTGGTAAGTTATGTGGTTGGTTTTCTTTATATTGATCGTGGTTTGCCGGACGAAAAGTATTAGAAGTAACATTGAATTAAAACGTCATGAATATTATATTTATACAGTTTGTGTTCTTGCCAGGTAGAAGGTTGGCCAGGGCACCAGCCACCGTCGAGATATTACTACCATTGGATCCTTCTCTCTGGTTACGGTTCACTTTCCCTTAGCTTACACACTCACCGAATAATCTGGCCTATTTTTCACAGATTCTCCTTTGTCCTCATACACCTGACAACACTGAGATTACTTACTTTACTTGTTTTGGGTTTAAATCCAACCCTCCACTGTAGTTGAGTGAACTACTTCTCATGCGGGTCCATATTAATCATCTAACGAAACATTTTCATTATAACTTATACAATTCTTTGATTGTAGCATCTTCCAAATCATATGATCTTTTGAAAAGTAATGTCTTTAGTTTCTTCTTAAATTCAGTTGCTCCCTTTAGGTCCTTCATTTCAGTTGGCAGTTTATTATAATATCTAGGCGCACAGTAGCTAAAAGCCCTTTCACCAAATTTACTATTTGTTCTTGGTTCAGATAGCCTATGTTTGTCACTCGTGTGTCTTATGTTAACATTTGTTTCTAGTTCTAGTTTATTCAGGCATTCTTTTAGACATTTTCGTTCAGTATCTTAAACGTTAGTAAGAGTAGCTTGTATTCAATTCTAGCTTTTACCGGCAGCCAGTGTAATTTGATTAGTGCAGGGTAACTCTTACCCCATTGTGTAGTCCTTTTATTAATCTAGCGGCTCTGTTTTGTACTCTCTGAATTTTCTTCAGCTGATAATTTGGTAAGCCATAGAACAGTGAGTTGCAGTAATCAATTCTTGAAAATATGTGGTGATTAATGAGTATGGCCATAGATTTTTACTAATAAATGATGTTTCCAATATGATAGTTACAATTTCTGACCATATTATTTATATGTTCATTCATTGTCAGTCTATCATCCATGATTACTCCAAGATTTCTGACAGATTTCTTTAGGTCAATGATCGATTGACCTATTTCAATTCTTTGGAAGCATTCGATTCTTTTTATATCTCTTTCATTTCCAAAAATAATACATTCACTTTTATCTTCATTGAGCTTGAGCTTTTTTGTTTACATCCAAGCCTTAATGTCATTCATTATTTCATGTATCTTTCTTTTAGCTTAATCAACTGATTCTATTGGGAAATAGAATTGTGAATCATCAGCGTATATTTTAAACTTAACTCTGCGAGTTTCAAGTATATTTGCCGGTTCAATCGTGTAAATTTCAAACAGGAGAGGACCTAGTACACTGCCTTGAGGCACCCCTTTGGTTAGTTTTCTCGTCTCAGATTCAACATTTGATATTACTACTTTAACTTAGCGGTTTTCAAGATAACTCACAAACCAGTCATGTGCTCGTTCTACGATGCCCACAGCTTTAAGGTCTTCCATCAGATATGTATGTTCTACAGTGTCAAATGCTGCACTTAGATTACCATACAATTCTTCTTCACCCAAGAGGTTAACTACTGCACTGTAATTGTTCAGTAGCTACTTTAATCTTGGTAAGGGTAGAGACTCTTTAACTATAGTAAGCAGCTCTTCTAGGAGAAGGACTTCCAAAATCAAACCATTGTTCTCTAGTCTTTGGTAGTGTCATAGCCTCTGTACCATGGTCTTCCACTGTCGTGGGTTAGAGTTCTCTTGCTTGAGGATACTCTCGGACACACTATTCAGTCTACTTTCTCTTCTTGTTTTGTTAGAAATTTTTATTGTTTATATAGGAAATGTTTATTTTAATGTTGTTGCTCTTCTTAAAAAAAAAATATTTTTCCTTATTTCCTTTCCTCACTGGGCTATTTTCCCTGTTGGGACCCCTGAGCTTGTAGCATTCTGCTTTTCCAACTAGGCTTGTAGCTTGGTAGGTAATAATAATAATAATAATAATAATAGCTTTGCTTGTTTTGTATCATACTAAAGCAAAAATTTATAATCGAATGTTTTCAGCAATCTTTATTTAGACATGTTTTGGCTGAACCTGCCTCTCTTCAACCCCCCCCCCCTTCTTTTCTGTGTATTATCTCAAATTAACCAACATATGCAAACTTGGCTCCGGTACCGAATACACAATCGGAATTGAAAGCGATGGTATTAGCACGATATAAACAAAGAGAATAAACAAAGAGAATGATAATTAATACAAGACCCCTCAAACGTTTTATTTTTATTATTATTATTATTACTACTTGCTAAACTACAAACCTAGTTGGAAAAGCAGTATGCTATAAGCCCAGGGGCTCCTACAGGGAAAATAGCCCAGTGAGGAAAGGAAACAAGGAAAAATAATTTTTTTTGAGAAGAGTAACATTAAAATAAATATCTCCTATACGACCTACAAAAACGTGAACAAAGCAAGAGGAAGAGAAACATGCCTTTACAGCGTGCCCGCGTGTACCCTCAAGCATAAGCAATGAGTATACTAAACATTCTTTCCAAAATTTAATTCCCTTTTACTCCGCTGCATTCCCCTTTTACTTCACCAGCTCACCTCACGAAGATGTCTTTGCTAGCGCCAGCTTTCGTGTGAGCTGGTTGTGTCTTTGGGTCTCTCCCCTTCGTCTGCATATTTGAAATTTAAGCGCTTTGCTCAATTCGTCTCACTGAATATGTATACCACCTTTCCCAGAATTTTAGTTCCTTGGCTTACGAGCTCCTGTCTCGACAAACTAGATGAAAGCATTCCGCACAGCGTTTCCATCTCCGTGGTTATTGGTCCGCTCTTTCCCCGGTTATCATCTTTGTTTCCAATGTAAACGACATTTCAACAGTTCAGTAGACAACTCCATTTACTCTCTTCTCTTTCGCATAGTTCTTTTTTTCCTTGTCTAAGGTTTAGTATATACGTCGTTGATTCTTATTCGGTATGTTTCTCTTTCCGGTATTATAACATTTTATTTCATCTAGGTCGTCCTTTCAAATTGATGATTGATAAATTGCCATCAATATTCTTTGGGATTATGTTACTTCAGCACCCCCTATTATAATAAAGAGCAAGTATGTGGATATATATATATATATATATATATAGATATATATATATATATATATATATATATATATATATATATATATATATATATATATATATATATACAGTATATATGTGTGTGTGTGCGCGCAGTGGCATGCTCAGCTCTCCCTGGCCCTGGGGTAGGTAGGGGAGAGTGGAAATAGTCATATCCTGATGAGAGCTGGGTTTGCGTGTTCGTGTGTGTGTGCATATCTACCTAAATATTTATTCTTACCGAATTAGCTATGATTTGTTTACTACCAAACAATTTTCCTGCTCTTTAAATACCAAAGTAGATATAGCTATGTATATCGCTCAGCCATTGTGCAAAACCTTCCTATCATTCTCCGTTTTATTTTTCTAGACATACATCATGATTTTGATTTTTCATTTTTTAATCCTCCCACTTTCCCCGAGACATTCTTCTTGGCCAGATGCAAAAAGAAGAGTGCACTAATTTCCTTCCCAGCTGTCGCAATTACCTCCATTAAGAAAATGAACCGTTTCGTTATGTTCTTTCTTAAAGTCGGTGTCTTCATTTACATACGCCATTCTTCGCTCATGCATACAATTGTTCCAGTTTCGCATGTTTATGTACAATAATGGTTGCGTGAATATATATATATATATATATATATATATATATATATATATATATATATATATATATATATATGTGTGTGTGTGTGTGTATGTATATATATATATATTATATATATATTTATTTATTAGACATATTAGTGTGTGTTTTTGTTTATAAATTCGTGTATGTGTAATTTGTGTCTACTTTATATATATATATATATATATATATATATATATATATATATATATATGTATATAATGTATATATGTATATGTATATATATTATGCAAAGAGAATATATGTTAGAACACTTGAAGATATGTATACAGGAAGTACAACACTCCTAAAACTGCATAAAGATAGAAGAGGATTCCAATTGAGATAGGACTTAGAGGGAGACCCCATCTCCTAAATTATCCACAGCATGACTAGAAGAAGTTTTAAGAATTTAGATTGGGAAAATATTGGAATTAACAGTAATGGCTACTATCTTAACTTGAGATTTACAGATGACCTAGTGCTACTGTACTTGGTGAATCATGGGATGAATTACAAAACATGATAGAAGATTTGAATAAAGATAGCAGAAATGTAGGATTAATAATGAACATGAGTAAAACTAAGATATTGTCCAATGAAAGTGAAGAGACAACAAATAAGTGTTATGGACGAGCATCTAGAGATTCATGTCGCCTAATTAGACAAACAGTAAATGGGGTCGAATTTAAATCAAAAGAAGGATAATCATGGCATAGACAGCTTTTGATAGACAAAAAGAGATTATGAAACGTAAAATCCCACCTTCTCTAAAAGGAAAAGCATTTAATCTTATGACTCTATCAGTATTAACTTATCCATCGGAAACTTGGAACCTTACTAATGTCTTAGAACATAAGCTAGTTACAATTCAATGAGTTATGGAAAGAATATTGATGGGAATAACAATAAAACACAGATAAAGAGCAACATGGATATACGAGAAAACTAGAGGATATTCTAACATGTAAGAAAAAGAAATGGACATGGACAGGGATTATAATGAAAACATAATAGATGGGAATTAAGAATAACAGAATAGATCCCTAGAGATTGCAAAAGAAGCAGGGAAGGACGGGAAGACGATAGATTGATGAGCTAAGAAAAATTGCAAGTATAGACTGAATAGAAAAGCCATAAACAGACGAGAGTGGAAGGACGTCTGAGGCCTTTGTCCTGCGGTGGACTGGTAATGGCTGATGATGATGATATGTATTTATGTATTTGGGAATACATAGATTATTTTTAACACTGAAATCAGTTATCTAGAATAAAAAAAAATGTTGATTCAACATTAGTTCTAATTCCTAAATGGTGCTTTAGGATGACCAAGATTGCATTTGCCTTTTTCACATGGCCAGGTAAAATGCTACTGGAATTATAAGCACAAAGTAGTATTGTTTTGTTGAACAGTTGTACAGTACTGTCCTTGTAGAGGACACTTAGTATCTATCTGTGATAGACCTTACTGTTAAGCCAACCTACTGTCAAGCTTCTTAATGCATGGTCATCGTTTGAACGTTGAATACAACGTTTTTATGAAAATGTAAAACATTTCAAATATTGACATTTTGTAAATATAGTTGAAATTCGTTGAACGTAAATAACTAGTAAATAATCTTGACCAAAACTGCTTGTATAGGATGAGAGCCTAGGATTGAAAAAATATCAGGTTTAAGAACAGTATTATCACACTGATCACCGACTGGCCGGTTTTGTTATTGTTTAGGTTTAAAGGCCACTCATGAATGGCAGAGGCATGGGACAGTGACGTTGTCCTATCTTCTTCTTCTTTGTCTACATCTTTTCCCACTTCTATGTGGGGTCGATGTTCCTGGTCAGCTTTCTCCATCTACCTCTGTCCCACACCTCATCACCGGTTAATCCCTTTGATCGGAGGTCATCCTTGATACAGTCCACCCACCTTCGCTTTGGTCTCCCTCTCCTTCTCGTTCCCTGTACCTACATTTCCATCACTCTCCTCCCAATATACTATTCATCTCTTCTCATGACATGACCGTACCACCTCAGTCTACTTTCTTGGATCTTATCTGATAGTTTTCTAACTCCTGTGGTAACCCTAATTACTTCATTCCGTATCTTATCTCTTCTTGTCACCCCACACATCCATCTCAACATTCTCATCTCTGCCACATCCATCTTCTTCTCTTCTGTCTTCTTTATAGCCCACGTCTCCGCTCCATATATCATTGCCGGTCTCACAACTGGCCTGTGTACTTTACCTTTCAACTTAACCCCTATTTTCCTGTCGCATAGTACTCCACGCACTTTTTTCCAATTCTTCCATCCTGCTTGTATTCTGTGGTTTATTTCTACGCCCAGATCACCATCCTCTGCAACTGTTGATCCTAAATACCTGAAATTTTCAACTCTTCAATCTCTCCTTGTAAACTAACTTCCCCATTCTCGGCATTTTTCAATCTCAAATACTCTCTTTTTCCAGCTGATCTTCAATCCCCCATTTTCCATTTCTCTTCTCCACTCCTCCAGTTTCTCTTCTACTACCTCTCGCCTAGTGCTACACAGTATAACATCATCAGCAAAAAGCATACACCCAGGAGACTAATCTCTAATACCTTGTGTTACTACGTGCATGACCAGATCAAATAGGTAAGGACTCAATACAGACCCCTGATGTAGTCCCACATTTACTGGGAAACTTTCTGTTAGGCCTATACTGTTCTTAACATTTGCTTCTGCCCTTTCATACATATCTATGCCTTCCTCTCCAAGACTCTTCCATACCTCTTCTGGTATATTATCCGGTCCTGCAGCTTTACTATTTTTCATCTTCTTTACTGCCTATTCTACTTCTCTTCTAGTCACTCCTATGGTAACTGTCTGGTTTGGGAGTCCCTCTTCAAATACTGTTCTTGGGTTCTCCTCATTCAATAGTCCTTCAAAATAAGTTTCCCACCTTCTTTTAATTTAATTCTCCTCTGCTAGAACTATACCATTGCTATCTTCAGTGTCAGGTCTTTAGATGCAGCATCTCAGGCCTTAGCAATTCATAATATTTTCTTCTCTCCTTCTGGTGTTTCCATCTCTCTATAGACTTCATTTAATGTCTCTGCCTTTGTCTTTGCTACTGCTCTTCTTGCTTCTTTCTTTGCTTGTTTATAGTTTTCTTTATCCTGCTCTTGTCCTGATAGATCTGCCTTCTTCTTGGCTTCTTTCTTGGTTTTTACCCGTTCTTGCACCTCATCATTCCACCACCACCATTCTTTATCATTTGGGGGTCTTCTTCCTGATGACTTTCAAAGTACTTCCCCACCGATCCTTAGAATCACTTTACTATTCTCGGTCCACCATTCTTGTACATCCTCATGTAACCTTACTGCTTCCAGCACTCTTTCATTAAACAAGACTCTCAGTTCTTCCTCTTTCAATTTCCTATAACATAGGATATTGCCCTAGAGACTGACCATGTTTATGAAAGGGAATTAGAACTAGAATTTTATCAAATAAGACTGAAAAGTATCATACGAAGATAAATGATGTACATATTATGTTGGTGTGCACCAGCCACCTGTTGAGATACTACCACTAAAGAGTTATTGGATCCTCCGACTGGCCAGGCAGCATTAATTTGGATCTTGTTTGCTGGTTACGGCTCTTTTTTTCTTTGCCTATTCTTTCCACATTCTCCTGTCCTCATAAACTTGACCACTGAAATTATTAAACAATTCTTCGCTCAAGGGGTAATTTCAGTGGCTACTTTACTCTTTGTAAGGGTAGGAGAGACTTTAACAATGGTAAGCAGCAATTCTAGGAGGACACTCCAAAATTAAACTATTGCTCTAGTCTTGGGTAGTGCCACAGCCTCTGCACCATGGTCTTCCACTATCTTGCTTGACGGTACACCTGGACACACTATTCTATCTTATTTTTCCTCCGCTGTCTTATTTTTTGGAGTTCATATATGAAATATTTATTTTAATGTTCATGCTGTTCGTGAAATCTTCTATTTTAATTGTTTATTACTTTTATTGTAGTTTATTTATTTCCTTTCCACACTGGCCTATTTTTCCCTGTTGGGGTCCTTAGCATTTGGCATCATGCTTTTCCAACTAGGGTGTGTTCGTCATAACAGCGAATGTAGAATAAGTATATGTGCGAAATAAATAATATAGCTATACTGAAGAAAGGGAACTAGAATAAAGAGTTAAAAGCTAGCGAGATAAAATATTCTTACTATTGAGTATGGAAGCGTTCATCACAGGCGCATTAACCTTTAGCCTTAACACATGTTGAACACCACCATAGGAAAAGAATCAAGCCATTGATGTGCGGAGCATAAACACATCTCCATTGTGAATGTATAACAGTTGTGAACGAGAATTTGCAGAGTGCACACCTTAGAGCAATCTCCAAAACTACCACAATACTGCATCGTGTATTTATAATGTACACAATTATGTAATATGTTAATATATTAACAACTGTAAGTTAGAAGAGGCTATAACGGTCAACATACAAATCATTGTGTTATTCATTGTCTGACACATGGATTTTAGATCAATAACATGTCAATTTGAAATGATACTAACTCGCATATTGTCCATGTCTCCAGGTTTGATCACAAGAAATAAATAATGAATTCAACACTGCCGTATCAATTACTCCACAATTAGTCGCTAGAGAAAGAGGCGACTACATACGGTTGTAGCTTAGCTAATAATAATAATAATAATAATAATAATAATAATAATAATAATAATAATAATATAATAACAATAATAACAAAACCCCCTTTTATTAAACAATAATATAAACAGGGATAACGAACATGATCTGGTCAACTCGACTGCGTTGTTCGTTTTAACGACCAGTAAGTAGTCTTTTTTTTATTGTATTTCGGGTTCGAATTCTTCAACATATGTCTTTGGATAATAGTTACTCGGTACTGCACTTAGCAGAAACTCAATTATCGACCAAGCAATAAAAGCAAAATCGTATCTGGAGAGGGCACAGCTGTAAGGGCTAATTGAGGTACACCATAAAAGACTGATGGTCATTTCGTGGCCGCATAAAAAATTAAGCTTCAAAATTATGCCTTTGCTCAGAATAAAGAAATTAAATAAGTGTGTTAAAAAGGGAAGTAATGGATTGTTTCCTAATCAGATAAAAATCTTTATCTCCTAAATTTACTATTATTATTATTATTATTATTATTATTACAAGCCAAGCTAAAACCCTAGTTGGGAAAGCAAGATGCTATAAGCCAAGGGTTCCAACAGGGAAAAATAGCCCAGTGAGGAAAGGAAATAAGGAAATAAATAAATGATGAGAACAAGTTAACAATATATCATTCTAAAAACAAGAGATTGTGCAAAAGATAAATTTATAAACTGATTTATAGCTTTACATTTGCAGTACAAAGTCCGTAAGTATTCATTCACATTTTTGTCCCCTTATTGTTTATTGCTAATGTTACTTACTTTTACTTTGATGGCTGCTTTTTCGGTCCCATACAGCAGGGGAATCCTACTCTCTACAGGACCTCCACTGTTGTTTTACCTTATTTGTGCAGAGTATTTAACGTTTCATGTCTCGTATTCTTCATTTACTGTTAAATCGTCCCTGTCAAAAGACTCATGAAATGAGAGTCTTCAGTTTCCTCTTGAAAGCTTTTATGTGTTCAATCATTCGAATGTTTCGTGGGAGCTTATTATATAGTCTCGGGGCCGCATATTTAAAGGCTCTGGAGCCTACAGTAGACATATATCTAGGTTCCAATAGTTTGAAGCCATCTTGTTTACTTGTTTTGGGTTTTAAATCCAACCCTCCACTGAAGTCGAGTGAACTACTTCTCGGGCGGGTCCATATCAATCATCTAACGAAACATTTTCATTATAACTTATACAATTCCTTGATTGTAGCATCTTCCAAATCATATGATCTTGTGAAAAGTAATGTCTTTAGTTTCTTCTTGAATTCAATTGCTCCCTTAAGGTCCTTCATTTCAGTTGGCAGTTTATTATAATGTCTAGGCGCACAGTAGCTAAAAGCCCTTTTACCAAATTTACTATTTGTTCTTGGTTCAGATAGTCTATGTTTGTCACTCATGTGTCTTATGGTAACATTTGTTGTCTTATGGTAACATTTGTTTCTAGTTCTAATTTTTTCAGGCATTGTTTTAGATATTTTGGTTCAGTATCTTAAACGTTAGTAAGAGTAGCTTGTATTCGATTCTCGCCTTTACCGGCAGCCAGTGTAATTTAATTAGTGCAGGGGTAATTCTACCCCTATTGTGTAGTCCATTTTTTGGGCTCAAGCCATGCCGTCCTGATGGAAGGTTCCTTCAGTAGCTTCCTTTGGGTATATTTGACTACAGTGGATATTCCCAGAGAATTAAACTAAAGATTATCACAGAATTCCAACTTCTGGCACGAATACCCTAAAGGTTTCCCTTTAGGATATCGTATATCAGCAGGGAAAGCATGCATTAACACGCCACATAGCTATCTGCACCCCATATAGCGTTAACGCTTCGCTGGGGAAAGGTGGCGGGATAACTGAGGAGCCTCTCCAAAGTTACCCTCCTTCATTACTACTACGGTACTCGAGATGTAAACAAACAGCCACCATTCTGTGTGACGTCACGGCTGTCTTCATTCCTCGCTTTGTAGCTTATAGCAGTGGTTTTTCCTGGTTAGCTTTTTTGATCAGTGTTAATTGTTCGCCATGTCGCAGCTTTCAGCCTCGCCTTCTTCTGGAAAGTTAAGTACCATGTTCAAGTATTGATTAAATAAGCTCTGGCCGTAAAGTAACGATTAATTTATCCTTAAATCTTGTGTTTTGTGGCAGAGCTGTGCCTTGACCGGAGGCGCCATTTTACGACCCAGTGCAGGGGTAATTCTACCCCTATTGTGTAGTTCATTTATTAATCTAGCGGCTCTGTTTTGTACTCCCTGGATTTTCTTCAGCTGATAATTTGGTAAGCCATAGAACAGTGAATTGCAGTAATCAATTCTTGAAAATATGTGATGATTAATGAGTATGGCCATAGATTTTTCATTTAAGTATTTACTAGTAAATGCTATGTTTCTAATATGATAGTTACAATTTCCTACCATGTTATTTATAAGTACATTCATTGTCAGTCCATAACTATTCTCGTGTGGACACGATTTGTTGGCTGCGCAATATGTAGCTATTCTCTTTAGTATTTTGGACGCCCGGTTCTGATAACTTGGTGGGTTATTGTATATATTTTAAATTCAATTCTCGCTTAAATCGGCAACCAGTGTAAATCGATTATTATAGGGGTGATCCTTTCTCTAGGTGGGACACCTTTTATCAGTCTTGCTCCTCTGTTTATTATGTTTTGTAATTTCTTAAGTTGCACTTTTGGTAAATTGTAGTAGAGTTGCAGTAGTCAAAACTGGTAATAACCCGGTTAATCACAAGTTTCTCTACAGAATTTCCGTCCAGGTACTTTTTTATAAACGCAATATATCTTAGATGATAACCAGCAGTTTTTATTACATTATTTATTTGGGCATTCAGAGACAGGTTACACTCAAGAAATACACACAGATCTCGAACTTTACTAGATATCGGCACCGAGTCATTATCTATGTTTATTTGAAGATCACCTAAGTTTCTCACCTGTTTCTCTTTCCCACCACCATGAATTCAGTTTTGTTTTCATTTAATTTTAGTTGTTTAAAATTTAAACATGTCATCCATTCTCTAACACTATCAAGGATTCGGTTTAGAGTTTCAGTAGTGTCATGTATATCATTTATGGAGAAGTAAAATTGTGTGTCATCTGCAAATAGTTTTGAACTTCACGCCATGCCTCTGTAGTATTTTCGATTGACCGATAGTATAGATGCAGAATAAGATTGGGCCAAGTACACTCCCCTGGGGTACCCCTCTGTACATAGTAATTTCTACCAATTAAGTAGTCTTTTATAGGGGAAGAAGAAGAAGCCTGTAGGTAAACAACAATCTGTTGCGGCTTCTGTTCAATTTTGCTTATTTCTGGTGTCATAGCTGCAGTTTCGCCGAAAATATGTTGTGAGGTTTTCGGTGAATATGTGCCGTTAGTGCTGAAATAGGCATAGTGAATGTGGGTTACGTGACAGTGCAGTTATAAACCTTGGAAACTTTGTGATTTTCTCTAATTTTGAGTTGTGGCCCCTCCCCCCTAGCCTGGCCTAGGTGGGGAAGTCTGCGCTAGACGGTGGCGACGGTGCTGCCATCTATTGACTCTTTTAGTGACTATTTTCAGTGTAACAGTATGGGGTCATACTCAACACCGTTTAGGAGAAAGGACTCCTTTGGGCTGCAGTTTACTGCACACCCTACTATGGATATTGTTAGCAAAATGTTGTTTGATAACATGAAATTGGTTCATAACTCAATTATAGGAGTTCAATTTATAAATAAAAACAGAGTAATTGTTAAAGTAGTACCAAACGTGTTTAATGATCTCATGGAAAATTATGAAGGCAAAGAGGTGTGTTCAGACCAGTTAGGAAATGTGAAGATAGTAAATCTTAGCTCCTCCATTACGTATGTTTCAATAAGGAATGCTCCTTTCGGATTCGCAGATGAAAAGCTGATCGAGGTTTTATCAAAATATGGAAAAGTGGAAGGAATCAGGGTAAACAGGTATGCTGACGGACCATTCAAAGGGCTATTGACGGGAGTCAGGACAGCCCGCATGAGACTAAAAGAGAATGTCCCATCATCAATTACGGTTTCAGGATTTACCTTGACCATCTTATATAATGGGCAGCCACGGACATGCTTTCGGTGTGGTGAAATAGGTCACTTAGCTAAAGACTGCAGTTACGAAGATGTGAGATATAAGTTTAAAGAAGGAGAGTTCCCTCACCTACCTACGGAAGGAAAGGATGAGACCAGCGTAAAAGCAAATGAGTTGCACAAAGGCAATGTAGAAGAGGCAACAGTTGAAGAAAGAGGAGATAACCAAAGTTATCAAAATACTGATATAGTGACCGAAGGTACGGATAAGGATGAAGGACCCAATTCAATAGAAGAACAGGATTTAGATTGCACAATAGAAGAAATTGTTAAGGATATCTCCAAAAATGATTCTGAGAAAGAAAAGGATGAAGGTGACTCGATAAAACTTGGGAAAGGCACATCAAAAAGGACTGCTGGAAGTGAGATAGGGAAAGAACCGGACGAGGAAATTGTATTGGGAGAATCTGTGGACTGCATAAGGGAAGAAAATGTTTATGGAAAACTGGAGAAAGGGGTAATCGGCAGTGGGCTAAATTATGGAGATGAAAGGGATCTTTTTGTGGACAACCTTGATTACGAGCAGGATGATGACGATGAAGGAATTAGGGTTTCCCAACCAATAGGTGTAAGTGAATTGCGTAGATCAAAAACAAAGGTTGAGATTCATAAAAATGTTAAAGAAAACGAGTTATCAACAGGAAATGAAGCAGCGAGTATAATAAAAGGTAATCAGGAGGGAAAAATGGATTGTGAGGAAACATATGAGTTGCTTACGGCCCAAAGAAAAATTTACAGTACTGATTTGGAAATGGAAACATGGCATACGAAAACAGACTCTGGCAATAAACTCAGGATAACGTTGAAGAAAGACCAGTGCCAAAACATGGAAAGGACAAACCAGAATTTATCATCAGACGATGAAACAGGAAAGTGTACAAAGAAGCTTAAAGCAATTTAATCTTGTATTGTAAATGTATTTTACATAATATAAAAAATTCATTTCATCCACATTAAATGTAGCTACAGTTAACGTAAATGGACTTAATACTTTGAATAAGCAAATTAAAATAATAAACTTTATGTTTCTTTATAATCTAGATGTAATTTTCGTCCAAGAGCACAATATAAAAGGGGAAGGGAAATTGGAATATGTTGAAAAATACTGCAAAGTGTTGATTAATTATACACAAATTCTTAAGGGTGGAATAGCAATCTTTTTAAATAAAACATCTAATGTGGAAATTTTGAATTTTGAAAACGATACTGATGGCTATGTAATGAGTGTTAATTGTCGCTATTCAAACGTTACTGTTCAATTATTAAATGTTTATGCTCCAGCTGGGAATAGTAAGAGGAAAGAAAGGGAGAAATTGTTTAATACAGATATTTTATATTTCTTAAGGAACAATATAAGTAATATCATTATGGGGGGAGATTGGAATTCTATTACCTGTATGAGAGATTGTTCTAATTCCGATAGTGAACTTCTATCGAAGTCATTAGTAAACTTGAAAAGCAACTTGAAACTCATAGATATTTGGAATTCATGTCATCACCAGGTGGAGTATACTTATGTTAGGGAGAATTATGGTTCAAGGCTGGATAGGTTTTATCTAAAAGATTTACATAACCATGTGGCAAATATTCAAAATATTCCTGTTAGCTGGACTGATCATTGTATTATAGTATTAGCTTTGAAATTAGAAAATGTAGCGTTGCCAGGTAAAGGGTACTGGAAACTTAATAGTAATATTCTAGATACAGATATTGTAAGAGACAATTTTCTTATGAATTGGAATAATATCAAGAGGAGCAAAGATAGAGTTGGAAATATTTTGTGTTGGTGGGAATATGCGAAAGCTCAACTGAAATCTTTCTTTATTACGTGTTCAAAGCAGATTAACCAAGCAAAATATGGGCTATTGAATTTACTGAACTACCAGTTGAAAGATGAAATAGGAAAAGGGGTATTGAATAAGGACAAGTTTTCGTTAGTGAACTCTTTGAAATTAAGAATAAATAGTATTCAAGACGAGATCTGTGAAGGAGTCAAAATTAGAGCAAAGGTGGATGATAAGTTAAAGGGTGAACAAGTTTCAGCGTACCTATTAGGGAGGGAGAAAAACTCTAAATCGTATGTAAATAAGATAAAGAGGGACGATGGTACCGAAATACTAAATCCCAAAGCTATTGCGTTAAATATAAGGGAATATTTTGAAAAACTTTTCAAAAAAGAGAAATGTCATAAGTCTTATCAAGACCTGTTTTTGAATCTAGTAGATAAAGTTATTGATGGGAATGAGAATGATATTTTAACCTCAGAAGTGACAGAGTCTGAAGTGCTGAAAGCATTGAGAGGGATGAAGAACGGCAAAAGCCCGGGAATAGATGGTCTCACTGTTGAGTTTTACAAAAAGTTTTGGAAAGAAATAAAAAACGATTTTATGAGCTTAGTAAAGTTTATTTTCAAATATAAGACCATCTCTAAAATGAATAAAGGAATAATAACGCTTATACCGAAGGAAGGAGACTTAGGTTTTATTACAAACTGGAGGCCAATAACAATGCTAAACGTGGATTTTAAAATAATAGCGAAAATAATAACTAATAGATTGAAGAATGTGTTACATTTAATTATTTCCCGCGAGCAGTTTAGTTGTGTTGATGATAGGTCAATTATCAACTTGAATTCCATCATGAGAGATATTATGATTTATGCAAATGATAATGATAAACAAGCTGCGATAATAAATTTAGACTGGTCTAAAGCTTTTGATCGTGTTGATCATGACTTTTTATATGCTATATTGAGCAACTTTGGTTTTGATCCTAGTTTCATTCAGCTAATACAAATGTTATATAAAGACGCTGAAAGTGTAGTATGCATAAATGGTAACATCTCTGATCCATTCCCTATAAAAAAAATCGGTAAGGCAAGGGTGTCCATTATCCATGATTTTGTTTATTATCTACCAGGAACCCTTTTACAGGATGATGAAGATTAAGCTTGTAGACATGTCATTGAATTTGCCAAATAATTTAAAGGTTTCTGTTCTAGGATATGCTGATGATTCTGTTATCGTAGTTACTAGTGACAAAGGAATATTAGAATGTTTTAATATAATCACAGATTATGAAAAGGCAAGTGGTGCAAATTTAAACAGAAAGAAAACTTCAATTTTAGGCATTGGGAAATGGAGAAATAAATCAGAATGGCCAATAAATGGATGTCATTATCTTCATAACTCCTGTAAAATACTAGGTGTTTATCATAGTAATAATTATCAAGATAGTGTTAATCTAAATTGGAATAATCTAGAGAGTAAGATAAACAAAGTTATAGGTATATTTAGGAATAGGAAACTGACTGTGTTTCAAAAATGTATTGTAATTAATTGTAAAATTTTAGCAAAAACGTGGTATGTGTCACATGTATATATAGTTCCACAGGATTGTGCCAAACGAATACAGAGGAGTTTATTTAGATTTTTATGGAATGGAAGCTGTGAACCCATTGCAAGAAACACCGTATTTTTACCAAGGGCAGAAGGAGGGCTTGGCATGATGAATATTGTACATAAATCGAAATCAATTATGTTCAGAACTTTTAACAAGATTTTTATGAGTAAGTGTTATGGTTTTGAGATTATGTATTATTATTGTAAAATAAAAGCTAGTGTTTTAATGGAAGCTGACAAAACTTATAGAGATTGTACTATTTTTATCACATCATATTATAGTGAGATGATAGATGTTTTAAGGAAAGTATATAGTTTAAAGAATTATCCTGAGGTGTCTGTTAAAGAAATATACTGGTTACTAATGAACTGTAAAGACTATAAACCAAAGATAGAGTTATTGTACCCGCTTTTTAATTGGAAACAGATTTGGAAGCATGTAAATAATAAGTATATTGATAAGAACAGCAGAGATATAGTTTATAGATACGTTAATGAAATACTTAATACCAAAGATAGGCTTCATATGATGAAAATCTCGAATGAAGATAAATGTCTCTTTTGTGGATGTATTGAAAATAATATGCACATATTTTATTTTTGTCCCTCGTCAAAAAACATTCTGATTTGGTTAAAGTCAATACTAAATAGCTGTTGTAAAATTGAAACAGATAGTTTACTAAGAATTATTAAGTTTGATTTTAAGACACCATCGAAGAAAGACGAAAACACTGCAATGGTGTTACTATCAGATTTTGTAGCAGGAGTGTGGTTGGGTCGATCTTTGGGTCTTTTGGCAGACGACCCAAACCTAATAACTTATATAGTGAATAAAATGTCAAAAACCAAGTTTATATTGAGTAAAGTTTATGGGAATAAATTAGACAAGCTCTTTACCAAAGATTATGTACTTAATGCTATTGTAAAATAAAGAATAAAAAGAAATATAAGTTACTCTATAGGATATAAGGCTTACTTACTTTGTTATTTGTAAAGGATGTAATTTATTATTATTTTATATTGTATATATGAAGTCATTGTATTGATCCTTTTGTAAAATTTAATAATAAAAAGATAAAAAAAAAAAAACTTATATAGTGAATAAAATGTCAAAAACCAAGTTTATATTGAGTAAAGTTTATGTGAATAAATTAGACAAGCTCTTTACCAAAGATTATGTACTTAATGCTATTGTAAAATAAAGAATAAAAAGAAATATAAGTTACTCTATAGGATATAAGGCTTACTTACTTTGTTATTTGTAAAGGATGTAATTTATTATTATTTTATATTGTATATATGAAGTCATTGTACTGATCCTTTTGTAAAATTTAATAATAAAAAGATAAAAAAAAAAATTAAGTAGTCTTTTAGGTATTCGAAGGCTTGAACTTCAACGCCGATGGACCGTAGATCATTTAGTAGCAGTTCATGCACAACTGTATCAAAAGCAGCACTGAGATCGAACAGAATTAAGATACCACATTTATTTTCATCCATCATTTCTAGCATATCATTTACAACAGAGCAGATGGCTGTCTCCGTAGAGTATATTTTTCTGTAAGCAGATTGGTTGTCGGGCAAAGCTTCTATTACTTCCAAGTGGCTGACTAATTGTTTAAGAATTACATATTCAAGCACTTTTGAGATAAAGGATAGATTTGAAATAGGCCTATATGAGCTTAATTCCTGGTAGTCCAGTGCATTTTTCAGAACTGGTGTGACTATAGCCGTTTTCTCAGATTTAGGAAACCTACATTCATCAATGCTTGCATTTGCTATTCTCATCATTATTTCGGCAAGACTAGAAAAGTCTCCTCCCCAATTACTTCAGATATTGGCATAGGATCGATCGTGCAGTTTGTTTTCTTTGCTCTCTTGATAATTCTGGTGATGCCATTTTGTGTTATGTTGTTAAATCGTATTAATTTTATCTGCGTGCCGGGTGTATCATTAATCTGATGTTGAGTATTTACAAATGAACTGGTTATGTTTTTAATTTTGTTTTTAAATAATACTAGAAAATTATTTGGTAGTTCCTGGTCACCGTATCCATCAGGTAGCTTC
Organism: Palaemon carinicauda; assembly: GCF_036898095.1. Taxonomy (NCBI): domain Eukaryota; kingdom Metazoa; phylum Arthropoda; class Malacostraca; order Decapoda; family Palaemonidae; genus Palaemon; species Palaemon carinicauda. Next base: position 15,853,048 of record NC_090746.1, read on the forward strand.
TTTTCTTTTACATTTCCCAATATACCATTCAGGAGACGATATAACTTATTTATGTCTGTTGCTGCTTCGAGGATCTTTCTCTTATGGTATTCGCCTATTTTTTTCCTTAGTAGGTAGTTATATTGACACGCAGCAGTTTTGTATTCTACCGAAGTACTTTGTTTTATAACCTATTCCACTTTCTTTCTTTACGTCTTTTTTCCCTCTTATTTTCCAAAGTCTACATCAAACCAAGGAGATTGGTCTTTTACGGTTATAGTCTTTTCCATCGGTGGGCACATGGTATCATATTCACTTTTACTCACTTTATAATAAGTGGTCATAATACAGTTAGCACACTTAGCTTAGTCATCATGATCACAGGGAATGTTGATAGCATCAGTTATTTTCTTTGTAACTTCTTCAATAAACACTTCATCAGTTATTATTTTTAAAACGTGAGATTAAGTTTTCGTTGGTTTAGTAATAGTAGCTTTACATTTGTTATACAAGTATTCTTAATGGTTTCCTTCAACAATGGCATCAGGAAAAAATAACTAATAATCCTTCTCCACTGCCAAAACACATGCAATTTCTTTTAAAATGGTGTTTACCCTCTCTTCCTTTCAATTTTGCCTAAATTATCAAGCGACGTTTAATAAATATCATGCAAGAGAAGGAAGTTTACAATACTTTACTCTTTTAATTCAACTTTATCTATTGAAAGGCAGCGAGTCCAAAGGGAACAAGACAAAAATAACTTTTATAAATTTCTGTAATGAAGATCACCAATGCAGTACATCCTAATGTACATTGACCATGTTTGTTCGCTGCCTTCAAATTAAATATTTTGGAATATTTCATCTTAGTCTACATAACAGAAACCAGTGGAATTCATCCTGGGATAAACGTTCTCTTATTATTGTCGATGACATCCCCCCCCCCTCTCTCTCTCTCTCTCTCTCTCTCTCTCTCTCTCTCTCTCTCTCTGGTTACTGGTCACATCCCTTGTTTAATGACATCATTATTGCAAGCTATATCTTTGAATTAATAATAATGTTCAATTTAGTTTTATATTGAGTTCAATGGTACAGTCTTTTATATACTTTTGTAAGAAACAATTGTTATAAATTTTGAAACGTATAGAATTGTACACGAGCTGTTCAATGTCGTCAAATAGGGCAAGTCTGAGTAATGCTTAAACCGACAAGTTTAATCAGACTATTGTATTAAACAACTTCTGCAAGCATGGTATTTATTTAGTGTAGCTAATGTCAGTATTATTCATCACAAATGGCGAAACTATAATCTTGGCCACTTCAGCCCCTTCCAGTATGTTAAGGAGAAAGCTAAAATGTTTATATAGATAAATATGTATATAATTTGAAACACTTATTTCATAAGAATCCTTTAGTTAAGTGTTTCTAACAGGTAGTTTGTGCCTCTCTTCCCAGTTCCCTTGTCGGTTGTACCCGGGCCAAACTGGTTCAAGCACAAACATTGAGTTACTATTTTTCTGATGACAAAAAATACACAATTTATGCTAAAAACTACTACAAATCAGATCACACTGTCATTTACGGATTTACCTATTCATATGGGATAATGACTGCAAAATGAGGTTTAAGGGTGGTTTGTGTTAGAAAACTGGCTAGTTCCTAGGTCTGTGAGCACCTGACCAGTTGTTGTGAACCAGATCGTGGTAATTTTACGTCAAACTTCGGCTCCCTATTCACCTTTGTTTTCTCTTGCCAAAGTGTATTACAACTTTTCTTGTAACTACCGCGAACGCAGGAGTCTAAACCTTGTGTATTGGTGACTGTTACCTTGGTGATGTATAAATTCTAAGTCTTAATTTTAGTTTATATGTATTGACTGGACTGCGCATGTTTATACTCCTATATACATTAATTACTTAATGTATACCCAGGCATTCCAAATATCTAAACTGATTAAGGGCCGTGAACAAAAGAATTGTTGTGATGGGAACACGCATGTCGCTGCTTATTCCATTGTTCGATGTCCATAAAACATTAACAGGTAAACTATCTTAACATATTACATTTTGATTTATATAATTTTGGAAACATGGGTACTCTTCTAGAAGAAATTTTAAATAAAATCCCAAATGCCTAGTATCTGAGTCCATCGAATTGCATTGGTTGTTATTAACAACTTTTTGTTTTTATTCTCTTTTGGGAAAGGCCCGAACCGACAAATGTCAAGAGAAAAGTTTTCTTGAAGTTACACAAAACCTGCTGTATCCTGACTTGCAAAGTAAGTAAAATGTCTTCCCTTCTTGGTAACACACGCCTGCACAATACTGAAGGATTGTTCGCCTGGCCTGCAAGGGGCGACTAACATGAGTTGACATAATTAAGCGACAAGAATTGTCATTGTTAATGCATTACCGGATGTCATTATGTCAAATGTGTTATGCTTTAGTTGAATTACTTAAGTTTCGTTTGCTGTTGGGCATTGTGATAGGTTTCCTTGTAGTCCTATGATCCCTAATCCCCAATATAATTGTTTTATATTTTTATCCTGTTTTCTTGCAATTGTTAGTTTGTGGTTTGCTTATCTGGCCCCAATAAATGCCAGTTTCTGGTAAAAAAAAAAAAATTGTTTAGCCCATCATATTGACTCTTAAAACTCCGGAATACGCTGGATACTTTCTGCCGTTAGAGCAATCTCATCTATATTATCAATATTACTTGCTAAGTTACAACCCTAATAGGAAAACCCTGATGCTATAAGCCCAAGGGTACCAACAAAGAAAATAGCCCAATGAGGAAAGGGAATAATGAAACAAATGGAAAAGTGTGCCTAATGTACCCTCAAGCAAGTGAACTCATAATACAAGACAGTGAGTGGGTTAGACAGCGTGGTCACGGTTAAACAGCATGTCTGGCAATATATTTGAATATATTTTCATTAATGTTTATTTCCTTAGTGGTGTCAATGTGTTTCCTACAGGACTCCTCATATTTTCTCACCTTTATTATTCTCCGGCGTAAACCTTTGGTTGAAGATTCTTTCTTTTCATTTCTTCTGTCACTACAGCACTGTTTCGACAAAGCTGTCTTTGTCAAGTGATTATTGATAATATAAGTTTACAATTTCTTTTTATGTACGAGGTTCTACAAAAACTGTAGTAGAGAGCTATATCTCAAATCACACACACACACACACACACACACACACACACACACACACACACACACACACACACACACTCGTAAACGTCCGGAGTGTTTCCGTGCAATCTATGGCAAAAACGGAGGAACTAAAACCACATTCTCCCACAAATTGCCGAAACTGCCGTGCTGTAGTTAGGAAAGGGGGGCGGGTGGGAAGGGTTCAATTTGTGTGGATGTCTTAAATAATTAAGTCACTTTTGACTGGTCGCGTATTTGCATTAGGCGGCTTGCCCGATTTGGCTAGCAGTAAGCAACGAAATTAAATCTAGACTAGCCCAAGCCTGTCATATGCGTATACCCTAGTGGGCATAGACTTTGCAAGAAATATTTTGGGATTTTGAACAAATCCCCATTCCAAATGAAGGACGATTGCGGTTCTGCTGGTAGCAGTTGTTGAGTCTTAATAAAAACTCGTCCCTTGAAATAAAAATCTAAAAGCATTATAAAGTAAAACCAAGGAAAAACTCTTTTAAGCTATGTACTATTTTGCGATTTATTGCTTTTGGTTTGTATCCTGGTCATCCCTTTAGAATGGTTTCTGAACAATTGTATCTAGACTTAGATAATTTATTGGAAAAACTACCAAGTAATGTGGAAAATTACCATGAAAAGGAAGCTTGAACGAACCTGGGTAGTGCCTAACCACTTTTATTCATAACTTCACATTACTGGTTGCTTGTCTAGCCTTATAAATCACAGGAGCTATTTTTGTGCTTGCCTCAATTTCTTTGTAAACCAGTGTTATCATGATTGCAGGGAATGCCAATAGCATCATTTATTTTCTTTGTAACATCTTCAATAAATACAAAAAAAGAGAAGTCTGATTTATGTCTTAAGTTTATTTTCTTCACCACTGCATGTTTCTGTAGAGGTAGTCTAAACGCAATAAGTTTGAGCACTGGAGAGATAGTGCACTTCTCTTCTACATTTATATCAGATGCAATGTTACTCTTTCCATCTCTCAAAACTAGGTCCAACGTATGCCCAGTTGAAGTAGTTGCACAGTCAACATTATTCGCCGATTAATTATTCCAATAACTCACTGAATGCTGAAGCATAAAGATTTGATGAGTCATCCATCCAAGGATTGAAGTCTCCACAAATAACAAATTCATTTTTCCATAGTAATCATCTCAATGAGTTGTTCCTCCTGCTCCTTCCAATACTGAAGTTTTCAACTTACCGTTTAGTATGGAGGAGATGCAAAATGCTATCTCTAGCTCGTCTTTGACTGCCCCAGGTGAGGATGGCATCTGATATGAAATGATTTTACATATCCCAGTGGAAACTAAGGAACTTTTATTAGAAAACCTTAATGGTCTATGGGCTTCTCATACATCATACATCTCCTGATTCCTGGCATTCTTCAATCATAATTCCTGCCCACAAGTCTGGTAAAGACCCAGAATATCCATCTAGTTATAGGCCGATAGCCTTGACTAGATGCATATACAAACTATAGTCAAACCAAACGAAAGTGGCGGGTGAGGGAAGCTCTTTTCTCAATGTATTGTATTTCCATTAAAACATTTCGGACATCATACCTTCAAGACCACCCGGTAAAGATATGAACGACGAATCTGACCTGATTTATCATACCCAATTGTAGTTTAACATTTAGCTTTTCAACTTCTAGTTATTTCCATTTTCTTTAGTTTTAGTTCTCAATTTAGGGGGAAAATTTGCAGTCACATTAGTTTGATGTACATTTTGTTAATTCTAAGACAACCTAGCTCTCTCTCTCTCTCTCTCTCTCTCTCTCTCTCTCTCTCTCTCTCTCATATATATATATATATATATATATATATATATATATATATATATATATATATATATATATATATATTATACTGTGTATGCACGTATCATATATACAATAGTTGTATACCATTAAAGCTAGAGCAACAATCCTATGAATAAGACACGTGGGTTTTAAAGAAAAGTATTTTTGAATGACTTGTAATCTCTTGTTGTCCTAGGATCAAAATCCTTCCAAGGTTTTTAATTGCTTCCCACTGAGCACCTGGAGAAAAAAAAAAAAGCTTAAAAGGATATGACTGATGGAACCCACCCACCTTTAAGACCTTAAAGTATGTTAAGGAGAAAGCTAGAATGTTTATATAGATAAATATGTATATAATTTGAAACACTTATTTCATAAGAATCCTTTAGTTAAGTGTTTCTAACAGGTAGTTTGTGCCTCTCTTCCCAGTTCCCTTGTCGGTTGTACCCGGGCCAAACTGGTTCAAGCACAAACATTGAGTTACTATTTTTCTGATGACAAAAAATACACAATGTATGCTAAAAACTACTACAAATCAGATCACACTGTCATTTACGGATTTACCTATTCATATGGGATAATGACTGCAAAATGAGGTTAAAGGGTGGTTTGTGTTAGAAAACTGGCTAGTTCCTAGGTCTGTGAGCACCTGACCAGTTGTTGTGAACCAGATCGTGGTAATTTTACGTCATAACTTCGGCTCCCTATTCACCTTTGTTTTCTCTTGCCAAAGTGTATTACAACTTTTTTTGTAACTACCGCGAACGCAGGAGTCTAAACCTTGTGTATTGGTGACTGTTACCTTGGTGATGTATAAATTCTAAGTCTTAATTTTAGTTTATATGTATTGACTGGACTGCGCATGTTTATACTCCTATATACATTAATTACTTAATGTATAGCCAGGCATTCCAAATATCTAAACTGATTAAGGGCCGTGAACAAAAGAATTGTTGTGATGGGAACACGCATGTCGCTGCTTATTCCATTGTTCGATGTCCATAAAACATTAACAGGTAAACTATCTTAACATATTACATTTTGATTTATATAATTTTGGAAACATGGGTACTCTTCTAGAAGAAATTTTAAATAAAATCCCAAATGCCTAGCATCTGAGTCCATCGAATTGCATTGGTTGTTATTAACAACTTTTTGTTTTTATTCTCTTTTGGGAAAGGCCCGAACCGACAAATGTCAAGAGAAAAGTTTTCTTGAAGTTACACAAAACCTGCTGTATCCTGACTTGCAAAGTAAGTAAAATGTCTTCCCTTCTTGGTAACACACGCCTGCACAATACTGAAGGATTGTTCGCCTGGCCTGCAAGGGGCGACTAACATGAGTTGACATAATTAAGCGACAAGAATTGTCATTGTTAATGCATTACCGGATGTCATTATGTCAAATGTGTTATGCTTTAGTTGAATTACTTAAGTTTCGTTTGCTGTTGGGCATTGTGATAGGTTTCCTTGTAGTCCTATGATCCCTAATCCCCAATATAATTGTTTTATATTTTTATCCTGTTTTCTTGCAATTGTTAGTTTGTGGTTTGCTTATCTGGCCCCAATAAATGCCAGTTTCTGGTAAAAAAAAAAAAATTGTTTAGCCCATCATATTGACTCTTAAAACTCCGGAATACGCTGGATACTTTCTGCCGTTAGAGCAATCTCATCTATATTATCAATATTACTTGCTAAGTTACAACCCTAATAGGAAAACCCTGATGCTATAAGCCCAAGGGTACCAACAAAGAAAATAGCCCAATGAGGAAAGGGAATAATGAAACAAATGGAAAAGTGTGCCTAATGTACCCTCAAGCAAGTGAACTCATAATACAAGACAGTGAGTGGGTTAGACAGCGTGGTCACGGTTAAACAGCATGTCTGGCAATATATTTGAATATATTTTCATTAATGTTTATTTCCTTAGTGGTGTCAATGTGTTTCCTACAGGACTCCTCATATTTTCTCACCTTTATTATTCTCCGGCGTAAACCTTTGGTTGAAGATTCTTTCTTTTCATTTCTTCTGTCACTACAGCACTGTTTCGACAAAGCTGTCTTTGTCAAGTGATTATTGATAATATAAGTTTACAATTTCTTTTTATGTACGAGGTTCTACAAAAACTGTAGTAGAGAGCTATATCTCAAATCACACACACACACACACACACACACACACACACACTCGTAAACGTCCGGAGTGTTTCCGTGCAATCTATGGCAAAAACGGAGGAACTAAAACCACATTCTCCCACAAATTGCCGAAACTGCCGTGCTGTAGTTAGGAAAGGGGGGCGGGTGGGAAGGGTTCAATTTGTGTGGATGTCTTAAATAATTAAGTCACTTTTGACTGGTCGCGTATTTGCATTAGGCGGCTTGCCCGATTTGGCTAGCAGTAAGCAACGAAATTAAATCTAGACTAGCCCAAGCCTGTCATATGCGTATACCCTAGTGGGCATAGACTTTGCAAGAAATATTTTGGGATTTTGAACAAATCCCCATTCCAAATGAAGGACGATTGCGGTTCTGCTGGTAGCAGTTGTTGAGTCTTAATAAAAACTCGTCCCTTGAAATAAAAATCTAAAAGCATTATAAAGTAAAACCAAGGAAAAACTCTTTTAAGCTATGTACTATTTTGCGATTTATTGCTTTTGGTTTGTATCCTGGTCATCCCTTTAGAATGGTTTCTGAACAATTGTATCTAGACTTAGATAATTTATTGGAAAAACTACCAAGTAATGTGGAAAATTACCATGAAAAGGAAGCTTGAACGAACCTGGGTAGTGCCTAACCACTTTTATTCATAACTTCACATTACTGGTTGCTTGTCTAGCCTTATAAATCACAGGAGCTATTTTTGTGCTTGCCTCAATTTCTTTGTAAACCAGTGTTATCATGATTGCAGGGAATGCCAATAGCATCATTTATTTTCTTTGTAACATCTTCAATAAATACAAAAAAAGAGAAGTCTGATTTATGTCTTAAGTTTATTTTCTTCACCACTGCATGTTTCTGTAGAGGTAGTCTAAACGCAATAAGTTTGAGCACTGGAGAGATAGTGCACTTCTCTTCTACATTTATATCAGATGCAATGTTACTCTTTCCATCTCTCAAAACTAGGTCCAACGTATGCCCAGTTGAAGTAGTTGCACAGTCAACATTATTCGCCGATTAATTATTCCAATAACTCACTGAATGCTGAAGCATAAAGATTTGATGAGTCATCCATCCAAGGATTGAAGTCTCCACAAATAACAAATTCATTTTTCCATAGTAATCATCTCAATGAGTTGTTCCTCCTGCTCCTTCCAATACTGAAGTTTTCAACTTACCGTTTAGTATGGAGGAGATGCAAAATGCTATCTCTAGCTCGTCTTTGACTGCCCCAGGTGAGGATGGCATCTGATATGAAATGATTTTACATATCCCAGTGGAAACTAAGGAACTTTTATTAGAAAACCTTAATGGTCTATGGGCTTCTCATACATCATACATCTCCTGATTCCTGGCATTCTTCAATCATAATTCCTGCCCACAAGTCTGGTAAAGACCCAGAATATCCATCTAGTTATAGGCCGATAGCCTTGACTAGATGCATATACAAACTATAGTCAAACCAAACGAAAGTGGCGGGTGAGGGAAGCTCTTTTCTCAATGTATTGTATTTCCATTAAAACATTTCGGACATCATACCTTCAAGACCACCCGGTAAAGATATGAACGACGAATCTGACCTGATTTATCATACCCAATTGTAGTTTAACATTTAGCTTTTCAACTTCTAGTTATTTCCATTTTCTTTAGTTTTAGTTCTCAATTTAGGGGGAAAATTTGCAGTCACATTAGTTTGATGTACATTTTGTTAATTCTAAGACAACCTAGCTCTCTCTCTCTCTCTCTCTCTCTCTCTCTCTCTCTCTCTCTCTCTCTCTCTCTCTCTCTCTCTCATATATATATATATATATATATTATACTGTGTATGCACGTATCATATATACAATAGTTGTATACCATTAAAGCTAGAGCAACAATCCTATGAATAAGACACGTGGGTTTTAAGGAAAAGTATTTTTGAATGACTTGTAATCTCTTGTTGTCCTAGGATCAAAATCCTTCCAAGGTTTTTAATTGCTTCCCACTGAGCACCTGGAGAAAAAAAAAAGCTTAAAAGGATATGACTGATGGAACCCACCCACCTTTAAGACCTTAATCCATCTTCTGTTTCGGGAATTCCCTAAACCACCCTGTCCAGGTAAAATGACCGAAATCGTCAGAGTTCGACACGATATATTCTGTGTCTCACCCGCCACTTTCGTTTGGTTTAACTATAATTGAGGGAATGATCTACAACAGACTGTGTGGTATCCAGAATCAAAAAACCTGTGGTATCCAGAATCAAAAAGCCTTTTATCAAGCAGACAGTTTGGTTTTGGGAAGAATCGAAGTAAGCTAGATCCTTTGGTGATGTTATCAAGGGAAATTTCAAATACCTTTTCTAGCCAAAACCAGGTGGTGGGTGTCTTTATTTTAACCTCAAAAAGGCATATGACACCACCTGAAAGGGCGATATTTTGAAGCAGTTGGCCTCGTGGGATTATATATATATATATATATATATATATATATATATATATATATATATATATAAGAATTTTTATCAAACCTTTTAATGAAAGTAAGAGTAGGGTCAGAACTCTCTTCTTCCTACATACAAGGAGGTGTCCTCCAAGGTACTGAGTGTGACCTTATTTGCTGTTGCTATCAATAGTCTCGTGAGTCACCTACTTCCTGGCATACAGGGGTCACTGTTTGATGATGATTTTGCAATTTATTGTAGTGGGTAATCTGCACTATAAGCTTGGCAAAACCTTCAAATTGCTATTAATGGTGCTTCTGCATGGTAAATTCTCAGGGATTCATGTTCTTTCCTCAGAAGACCAAAGCCATCCGTTTTACCCTTTTCTTAAATGATAGTATTTTGCCTTATGAGGATAATATAAAGTTTCTTGATGTATTTTTTTTTTATAAGAAATCTACCTTTGGTTCCCCTATAAATGACCTATCCATCAGGGTTAAAAAGT
>NC_090746.1:15870591-15980242 GCF_036898095.1 Palaemon carinicauda
CAGAACAAGAATATATAGAGATATGCCAACTTACCTTTCGGGTATGTCAACAAAATGGCCGCAGACCGCAACAACTCTTACAGCCCAATCTACCACTTGAAATGAAGAATGAGGTTGCAAGCTCCATATTATCATCAACATCTCTTTTTAACTCCATTAGAAGTGTGTTGAAGACATCCATGCCGAGGAATACTGTCTGCTGGCCATTATTGAAGATAAATTCAAAATAAATAGAAAAAAATCAAATTTGCAAAAAACCTATAAAAAGCAGAAATTAGCATTTGAGGGAAAATGGACCTCATGGCAATATATGGCATCTAAGCCAAAACCAATGTCATGCAAGTGGTAGACACACCATCCACCCACACTTTCCAACTATAAAGAACCAAACAAGTATTAACTCTGTTCGACAATTTATAATTATGTAATAACTTTGCTGTTTGATCACTTACCCCTATAAAGGTATGTAGGGTCGAGGTCGACCCCTGGGGGGGGGGGGGGGTAAGAAAACGGGGAAGGAGGGAAGTTTGACGAAAATCAGTCCTAAAGCAGACAATGGCATGTAGACTAGTCACCCCTTGCAGGTCGATCACTTCCATATTCGAGACAGCTGATGATTTATGGGGAAAAAACAGGTTTTGAAAATGCTGTAGGGGTCGCAAACGACCCATCATACCTTTCCAGGGTTAAGCGTTAATGCTTATATTATTGTAAACTTTCGGTGATTAATTTTGTGATTTTTGGTTGAATTGTAATAGTTTCACAGAGGTTAATGCATGTTGTCAGGGTATTTGCTTAATTACCCTTTAAGTATATACCCAATATTACTGGGTAAGTTTGTCCATAAGTACTTAAAATGTCGAGCCTTATACAAGTCCCCTTAGGTCATGGGCTTCTAACTCGATTATTTGTTGGGTTTGACTCTTAAATCAGGTTTGCTACTTATATTTAGAATGATTGACTTAATAAACTTGGGTTCCTATAATCAAGATCTTTCACCAATAAGATAAATATCTTAGTTTATTTTAATTTTAAGTTCCTCTTATGATCATTAATTTAGCAATATCTGTAACACTTGCCAACAAAATGTCGGAGACCGAAAGAGGAAGGTCAATAACAGATCCTACGTTAAGGGTCAAATAACCCAGGATATGAAGGCTTTAGAATCTGTTGGTGATGGAGATCTAACATTCCACTTGCTAGATCAGTATATTGAGTCGATAACAGAGAAATTGAACTAGATAGAAAATCTCAATTCGTCCATTTGTGAAGACATGTCCAAATTGGAAATTAATGATGTATTGTCTTCTGCTAGAACTTGCCATTTAAATATTAGTCTGAGATTATCTGCCATTAAAGAAAAAAGGGATGAGTTGGATCCTAAAAGTACTCGGGTCCAAAGTTCGAATCCTGTAGGCAAGATTGTTAAATTACTATTGCCCCCTATTCAACTCCAACTTTTACTAATAATCTTGAAAACCTTTTTGCTTAATACAATTTAAAAAAAGAAAAGTTTTTGTAATGCTTTGGCTGGCATGCCCAATCTTTCTGGAGCACAAAAACTTATCTACTTAAAAGGTTACATGTCTCGTGAGGCTCTTGGTGTGATTGAAAATATTCTTATTAGGGATGATAGTTACTAGAGAGCTTTATATTTGTTAGATACTACTTTTTTGGATAATGACTTGAATACAGATAAGATGTTGAATTGTATACTTTGTGCACCTGAAATCACCCAGTTAGATAAAGTACTCTTTAAGTTAATTAGCAACAAAGTCCAAGATTTAAAGGGTGTGGGAATAGACTCGACTACAAATAATTTTGGCGGACTTATTCTACTTGGTAAGATAGTTAATAATAAATTACCTCGTAATTTCCTTATTGAACTGTTAAGGGAAATAAACACTAACTACCCTAATTTCAATCAGTTGGTTAATAAATATCAGAGCATTATAATGAAGTTAAAGATAGGTTTAAAGGCCCAAGGAGTTAAACCCAAAACTCATAATAATACTTTGAATAATAAGTTTTAAATTCATAAATCTAATGATACTAGTAAGGTTGTCAAAACCAAATCGTCTGAAGATTGTAAGAGGATCCAAAATTACAAATGCAAATTTTGCTAAACTGCTGGATATTCATCATTGGATATTCATCAAAATGTTCCAATTATAGTAGTTTAGAAGCTAGGAAAGCTAAGGCTTCTGCTATAGGATTGTGTTTTAGATGTTTGAATGCCAATCATAAATCGACCGAGTGTCCAGGTTTAAAAGCAGCACTGCCTTACGAATGTTTTCTTTGTAACAAGGCTAAATATCGTTCAGCCATGTGTAATTTATACAAAAACTAAGTGGTTCTGAAAATAAAGTATTTAGTATGGCAAATGGTTAAGATATTTTAGTTCCAGTTATCTTTTTTATTCAGTAGTGTTAAGAAATTTGCTAGGTGTTACTTGTTAGATTCGGGCCCACAATTTAGTATAATTAATAAGGAATTTGTAGAAGGTAGAGTAGGTGAATGCCTTAGTCCGCCTGTGCCCCGATTAGTATCTTCCTTCGGTATGCCTATAGCTGCAAGGGATGGTTACAATTATGTTGCAGATTTGACCTTTCCCAATGGACATAGAACATGGTTTTTATTTTTTTACCACGTTAGGGTTCAGTTTAACTGTTAAAGTACCTAAAGAGATATTTGACCAGCAAGAAGCTTTAGTATCGTAGAACCAGTAGAAAGGAGAGTACCGGGACATATTTAATCCCCATCGACCCGTTATCAAGAAGGAAGAGTTATCTATCACAAAATTAAGTATTGTTTAATTGTCCTCAGAACTCAGGTCGGAAAAGCTCCTTCGCTTAATGAAGCTGCATTTCCAGGCATTGACCTATAGAACAATCTGTCATCTTTATTGATCTATTTTAGAACTAACGATTGTTATCCTTGCTGACATAAGGAAGGCTTTCCTTCAAATTAAACTCTCTCTATTTGAGGACAGGAACAGATTTTGTTTTGAAGAAAAATTAATAGTAGATATATCCCCTATAGGTATAATACCATAATATTTGGTTTTGCGAATTCCCCTTTCATATAGAATTATACTGTTCAGCACCATCAGATGGTGAACTCCCATATTGAGGTATCCACTTAAATCAAATAAATTGTGGATAATTTGATATTTACATCCAACTATGTTAATGAGCTTTGTGTTACTGTTGATAACGTAGTTGTGATCTCTGGAGGTTTACCATTAAAGGAATGGTCTTTTAATGATGTGTTCTTTGTCCCCTAAAAGAGGAAGAAAAATTTCTTTCTCCAGAGGTTAGTGTGTTAGGGTATTTGTATTATAAGGAAGAGGATTCTCTGTAACTTGAGAATGCCTCTCTTAACTGCAATGCCTCAACAAAAAGGCATATTTTGTCGTCTTTGGCCTCTGTATTTGACCCACTTAGAATATTTGCCCCAGTGTTGTTGAAAGGGAAACTTGTAATAAGAGAGATGCCAAAAAATTGAGTAGGATCAAGATATTGAACACTTAGCTCAATGGCGTAGAGGTGGGTAGTGTCCCCTGTAAAAAGAGGTCATTCAACGTAGACCTTCCTGTCAAATTAAACATATTTGCCGCTGCTTCTAAGAAAGCATATGGGTGCGCCATTTTATGTTGTTCAGGAGCAGAATTTCACACACTTGTTCTCTAAGGTTAAAGTCTCTCGTATAAAACAGAGAACTCTTCCTACTTTAAAGTGATTGAAGACAATATTTGACAAGGGTTACATTTCTGGCTGTCAACTCAGTTCCATTGTATAATTTTTCGATAGCCAAGTAGTTTTAAGTTGTATTCTTCGAAGGAAACCTCCTTAAAAATAACCTTTCATAAATAATAGGATTAAGAAAGTCAGCCAGCTGATGGATGAACTAAAACGTAAACATGGTCAGGTATCTTCTTCCTACATTCCTTCCCTCCATAATCAAGCTGACTTTTTGACTAAGCCTTGTATGGCTGAGGTATTTTTGGATAGGTTAAATTTGTGGACTCCAGGTCCTCGATGGATATTGTCACTCCCTCAGGATTGGCCTTAGGGCCAGTTAGGTTGTATTCCCTGTGATGTTAAATGTGAGTTGGTGTCACCAGTGCTTGGTCTAGCTAAGGCTGCACCTCTGGTTGAGATAAGTAAATTTTCTAGCAATGGTAAGTTTTTTGGTGTTACAGTAAATGTTTTTACTGACCTTTTTAAATTTAAGAAATCTAATGCTGACCCTGCTGAGGCAACTATTAATTATTTAGTAGGTTTAATGCAAGCTGAAGCTTTTCCCGTGGAATTAAGTTACTTGGAGGATCCTAGATGCACAACAGATGAGCCTCAGTCAGTTAATCAACGAAATTTGTTCTTGGATAAGCATAGGATTGTCAGATCTAAGGGTCGTAGAGTCAAAAATGTCTTATCTGAAATATCATGTGGCAAATCCCATTCTCATGTCTAAACACCACCATTTGACTAAATTATTGATTTACTTTGCTCATTGCAAAACTATGCATATGGGTCTGCAGGCCACTCTTCCTTAGAATACATGGGTGCTGGATATTGAAAGTCATCAAGTTGTGCTTAATGTACTTAAGGATTGTGTAAGAGGTACAACGACTTCTATTTGTGTTCGATCTATCGGAATCCAGACATGGATGGCTCCATCTATTTGTGTTCGATCTATCGGAATCCAGACATGGATAGTTCCATCTATTTGTATTAGATCTACCGGAATCCATGCACGGATGATTCTATCTTCGACTGACTCCTTACCATTATGGCTAAGAGATAAGATGATGATAGAAAGGCCTCTTTTGTTTTTGTTGGAAATTTCAATGATCATCATTGCCAGTGGTTAAATTCAGTTTCTCCTACTGATTGCCATGGCTTAAAACCCTTGGACTACTCTTCTGAATTAGGCTGTGAGTAAATCATAAGTGAAGCTACTCACAGATCTGGTAATTGCTTGGACCTCGTATACACACACTCCCCTGGCATTATAACAAGTAAGGTTGGTTCTCCAGGTAGGATATCTGATCATGCCGTGATTTCATTAGTAGTGAAGACTGACCATTCAGTCTGTCCCTGATATATCATACTACTGTAAGATTTATATAAAATCTGGTAAGTATATTTTAATGACATTTAAAGTGATCGTTTGGCCTTGAATTGGTCACATTTGTACAAGTGTTGATCCTGTTGTTCCTTTGAATGAGAATCTAATAGACATAATTGATAGGCGTATTCTTTCTTGTGTGGTAAGGTACAATGTGAAAGACAAACAAGGGTTCAATGATGATTGTAGACGTGCTTATTTGGAGAAGCAGGAGCCTTATCATTTTTTTGAAGGGTAACTATACTCGGTTTAAAGCTATTGCTCAGAGTTTATTCTTCAACTGAAAAGGAATGCAATTTAACCATAAAAGGAACCCTTTCTGGTATATCACAGGAACTTAAGTGGTGTTCTACCCTTAAATCTACACTCTTTGGTGTAGATGAAACAGTTCCTCTTTTACTTAAACTAGAGGGTGCTGTCACTCTACAAAGGAAAAGTCAACCCTTTTGGCTGATGTGTTTGACAGTAAGCAGAGTAATGAGAAACTTTACCTTCCGCATTCCTGTTTTCCTGAGGTTAAACTAACTAGTTTAGCTTTTCGATCTCGTGGAATTAAAGCTCTCTTGATGGACCTTGATGCATATTGAGTTGTAGACCCAAATGGTATTTATCCTTTGTTTTTTTATTAAGTGCAGATTTATTAGCTCCAAAATTCTGTTTTGAGCAAGTTAGCAAGAGGAGGAGCTTTTAGCACTTGTTGGAGAATTGGTAATGTTCCTCCACTAAGTATATGTTTGCGATAGCTTAATTCCAACTGATTACCGCCCAATTTTGTAACTCCCGTATTTAACGTATTATTCCAAAGTCTCTAACATTTTTTGGCAAAATGTCCAAATAGGTTTGCTGAAGGTAATAGTCTGTTTGGCTTTTGTTAAGGCCTTTGGAGCATGTGATGCCCTTCTTACAATCTCCAATGCTGTGCAGAAATCCGTAGATTGTGGCCAGGAAGTTCATATGCGGTATGAAGTTGAATCTTAATAAAACTCAAAGTATGATTTTAAGTAGGTCAAGGATAGTTGCTTCTTAACATCCGGATCTTCAAGTCTGTATGCTATTTTAAAATTTTAGTTGTAATTCTTGACAGCAAAATTACTTTTGAGAAACGCATTAGGTCTGTGTCCTTTTTAGTTGCACAAAAAAATTGGCCTATTGATGAAGTTATAAGATTTTCGATGATAAATCTGTGCTGAGGAAATTTTTTAATCCTTTCATTCTACCTTGTTTCGAGTGCTCCTGTTCTGTTTGGTCTTCAGCTACTGATTTTCATCTTAATTTGTTGGACAGGAACTTACTGTCTCTTTAAATTTTTCATGCCTGATCTAGATGTTAATCTCTGGTACCATCGTTCAATTAGTTCGTAATTTGTTACATAAGATTTTTCATTATTCTGTTTATCCTTTACATTCAGATCTTCCCGGACAACACCATCCTGTTTGTAATGGTATGTATGCAGTTAATTGTAATAGTCAGGCCTTCTCCAACATGAGACTTGAAACCACGCATTATTCTAGAAGCTTATTCCAGCCATGAGCAAGTTGTGGAATTATGTTCCTAATTTGGTAGTTGAATCGGTAGGTAGTAACTAATAGGCACCACCCACCCAAGATACTACTGATAGAGAGTTATTGAGTCCTTTGAGTGGCCAGACAGTACTAAATTGGATCCTTCTCTCTGGTTACGGCTCATTTTCCTTTTGCTTACACATACACCAAATAGTCTGGCCTATTCTTTACAGATTCTCCTCTGTCCTTGTACACCTGTCAACACGGGATTACCAAACGATTCTTCCCCTCAAGGGGTTAACTACCGCACTGTAATTGTTCAGTAAATACTTTCCTCTTGGTAAGGGTAGAAGAGACTTAGCAATGGTAAGCAGCTCTTCTAGGAGGACACTCCAAAATCAAACCATTGTTCTCTAGTCTTGAAGTGCCATAGCCTCTGTACCATGTTCTTCCACTCTCTTGGGTTAGTTCTCTTGCTTGAAGGTGCACGCGGGCACACTTTTCTATTTTACTTTAATTTCTCTTTTGTTATTGTTTTTATAGTTTATATGGGATATATTTATTTTAATGTTACTATTCCTAAAATATTTTATTTTTCAGTGTTTCCTTTCCTCACTGGGCTATCTTCCCCTTTTGGGGCTCCTGGGCTTATGGCACCCTGCTTTTCCAACTAGGGTTGTAGCTTAGCAAATAATAATAATAATAATAATAATAATAATAACAACTTAAATAGTTTAAACTTGCAGCAAGTTTTTCCATGTTAGGCTTATAGCATCCTGCATTTCCAACTAGAGGTTGTGGCTTAGTTACTAATAATATGAATAATAATAATAATAATAATAATAATAATAATAACGCACATCTTTTTGTACCTCTATTGCCCTCTCAACATGCGAATGTTGAATATTGCATTTTTGGCACCTTTCCATTCTGTAAATCCATGCTACTTTTCTGTAACTTTTGGTTTTATTTTACTTTTTTTATTCTATTCTATTTGATATTATCTTTATGCTCATTAAGCTGATGGCCCTGTGTAAACTGCACTTTACGCCATTGGGTTTCTTGGGGAGAGCAGTGAAAATGGATCTGTAAATCTCATTTGGAATGTATCCTGTGTTATGGTATCAAGACAACTGCCCCATAGGATAATTGCCCCCCTTTTAATAGAAAATCAGAAATAAGGTATTGGAAATACTGTAGATAAAAACTACCAAAACCAATGTTTTATTATTGCTAATACTTGTGTACATATGCGAGTTGTAAAAATAATGAAAAAAAAAATTAATGAATCTAAAAAGTAACATTATATACTTGAGTGTACATATTTGATTGAAAAAAAAAAGCAAAAAAAAAAAAAAAAAAAAAAAAAAAAGAATTAACATTGTAAATTGTGGGCGATATATTTCAAAATGTCCGACACATCGCGGTTCTGAAAGTCTTGCAATATTTGCTATTCGGATGCTGGAACATTGGTAACATGTCAGTTTAGGAGATACAGCACTGGCTGCCCAGCAAACATTTGATGGATGGTCACGCTGGTTAGTGCTTGTTCCCTCTTCAACACTTCAAGAAACTTCCAGATATTTGTGGAAAGGCAAGTTTTTACTATATAACCTGAACATGTGGAAAATTAGCCTGGCACATCAACAGACCAAGAAAAAGGAACATTCCAAGCAAGTTGTGGCTGGTATGAAAACTTGAACTGGCATCTATAGTGTTCTGCAACATGGTGAGCCTGCAAGCTCTGATGTCAGGGCACCAGAAGCATTCATACCCAAATTTACAAGCTTCATAGATTCGGAGTTTTAAATCTCTCGGCAAATATTCAACTAGACGAGACTATCTGTTCTGGAAGGAGGTGCCAAGGAGGACCTTAATTATTACAGAAAAGGCGGCTTTTTCTGGTCACAAGACCATTAAAGAAAGTCTAACCCTGTTGTTCATAGCTAATGTCAGCAGGGATAGTGAAATCAAACCTCTAAGAGTGTATCCAAATGAGAATCCACGAACTTTTAAAAAAGGTACTACATGCGGAAGGAGTAATTAAGTGTCATGTGGAAGTCAAACAACAAGGCTTGGGTGACTTGCATTTTTGTTTGTGGAATGGGTCAATGAGGGTCTTGTTCCCAAGGGAAAAAGTACCTCGTGGACAATCGCCTCCCACTTTAAACCATGTTGCATATGAACAATGCTCCTGTCTATCCTCCAGGTATTGAAGACAACCTAATGGTAGAGCTCAAATTTATCAAAAGTTCCTGCCATCCAACACCACTCCAAGTCTCCAACCTATGGGTCAGGAGGTTATCTGTTACTGTACCTTACATTTCATTAAAAAACTATGCACAACTGTACGTGAAATGAAAGCTTATTAATGCAGGTATCGGGTTTTTATGCCGTGATAGTAGGTTGTAAGTATTTACGTACTTACATTTTCATGTATTGGGGACGTAAGTCACTTTTTAAGGTCAAATATCGTGTCATGTCTGGTCTCTGGTAACAAATCAACGACATTAAGTGGGGTATTACTGTAACGAGTACAATATTTGGTATGTGACTACCTCCATCTCCCTTTAAAACAGAAGGGGATAGGGTATGGGACTGTTATTTTGAAGTCTTCTTGTGATATACAGTACTACTACTATCTCGTTGTATACTATATAGGAAATCAAAGGTTCCTTTTAGAACTTTCTTTGAGCAAAGCCATCCTTTATCATAGGGTCCTGCTAACCTTGAAATCCTACATGCCAGGCTGTACTGGAAATATTCATGCATACTTCTTCCCATGGATGCACACAAATGGAATTCTGGTACTTCAGGTGGATAAATTACTTCATGTTCTCGGACATAAACTACCACTTGGGAGTTTTCATATAAAAGACAAAAGTTTTGTACTCGTATAGGGACAAATCACAAGTTTTTATGATACCAGGTTTTGCTGAAGTTATACTTGTTAGACTTCCAAATTTGAACTGTTTATAGTAAAACAAAGTTATCCTAAGTTTTGTGATTTCTCGAATGTTACCACTAAGTCACTGGCTCTGATTTGTCTCATTGATTCAGGAAGAGGCACATTAGGATCCCCAGTTTAGTAAATTTCCTGGACAAATCAGAAGTGGATTCCTTGTGGTTTTAGAGTAGTGGGAGAGTAGTGGGACATTCTCAAAGTACCTACCCATGACTGTTCTAGTATTATAAAGAGCTCTGGAGATGGGAAGAATAATTGCTTTGTATTGGCAGATTTTTTTCTCCTGTCCAGACCTGCACACAAGGATCCCGTTTAGAAAATTTCCTGGACCAATCAGACATCAGGATTCCTTGTGGTTTTAAAGAAGTTCGGTCAGTCTCAAATTACTTACCTTGGGGTTTTCCCATTCCAGTATTTATTTTATAATAAGCTCTGCAGATGGGAAGAAGAATTCCTTTGTATTGCCAGATATATTTTTTCTGTCTAGACCTGTTGGTGAAGTTTCTATTTTAAGAGATGCATACCATTCTCTCTCTCTCTCTCTCCCCCCCTTGTTGCCTTCTCTCTCCCCCCCCTCTCTCTGTTGCCAAAAAATCTCCCCCCCCCTCTTGTTGCAAATCTCTCTCTCTCTCTCTCTCTCTCTCTCTCTCTCTCTCTCTCTCTCTCTCTCTCTCTCTCTGAAGATTTTGCAAAGGTTATGTATTCACCTTTTTATTTATAAGCAACTTGGCACATAAACTACAGAACTGATTTTGACCAAATGTGGTAGCCATGTTGGGTATGACCCAAGGATGAATCTGTAACATTTTGGATAAAGTTTATCGAAGTACAAGTACACAGCAGCACTTTGAAATGAAAATGACCGCAATGTTAAGTAAATGACAAATATTTAGTTAATTTTTCGTTTGTGAAAATTATGCAAAAACCACTAGACCAATTTCAACAAGAATTTGGTGATTTTAGGTATGACCCAAGGAAAAATTCATTAGATTTTGAAGAAAATAAATCTTGGTACAAGTACACATTGGAGTTATGAGCAAAATAAGATTGCTTGGCATGGCGAAGGCATGCTCTCTACAGAGTGGCCCTCTAGTTTTTGATGCAGTGAGATGAAACGGCAACTTTGCTTCCTCATCCTACTATTTAGAGATGAGGTACCTCACTGTTCAGGGTCTGGTCAGTCACAAACTCTCCCTTTGGCTTCTGTTGTGCTTTGTTTCTTCATAGCACTGGTATGCCTTTATCAAGAGTTCAGAGAAATTCTAAGTAGTCTAGAGTGATCATTTTGTCATCTTGCATATTGGGTTCCCATGGAACTGGAACCATTTTGTGCAGTACTGTGTAGCCTAAATTCGGTCAGCCATTCACAGATTTGGAATTATCCATTTCCACTGAGGTGTGGGAGGCTATTTAGCACCCATGTGCAACAGGGTGGAAAACCATTGTTGCAAAGTTGAGCCTGTACAGCTTGAAAGAAAAAGTTGGGATATAGATATAGTAGAAAGCCAAAAAAAAACTGCAGCTAAGGGCTAAAAATATGTTGGACACCCTTTAATATAATATTTACAGTTCACCACTGATGGCACTACCCTCTTATAGAATTTTGCAGGTTTTACCATTGGCATATCCTCATTACGTCAATCGCAGATATTCTGCCGTAACGGTACTAGTCCTGTGAATAAGATATACCATCACCTTGATAGTGTATGGAAGAATTAGAGCTTCTACCTTACTATGCTTCAACAAGGTCATGGTACCTCTGTACAGATTCTTCTCCCTAGTGTTGACCAACAAGTAGATAATCTGCACCCTACCCATCAACTTCAATTCTTCAAGCAGTCACTCCAGTCTTAGCTAGCTAGGAGTCCTGGATGCCATTTGTTCAGCACATGGTCTTTTAAATTGCACCTAAACCCTCCACCATTCAGGCAAAACCACTAGTTTAGGTGTCAACACAGACATTCTTTCTATTTAAAGAACCCCAATGGCCTAAACTCATTTTGGATAGAAAACCTTACCCAAGGTTCTTGGTTGGACTTTGATCGGTAAAGCAGAGGGAACAGGCACTTGTTCTCTTTTTAAGTTTTATTCCTCGTAGTTATTGACAGATCTACAGTAATAGGTTCATGTTGGTTTGGCTGATATAGAATAGCTTTGACAGAAAATGTCTTGAGAACTGCAGCTTATGATGTGTACTCTTAACAAAATGGGGTGGCCTACAGGTTTATGGTTAATTTCTGATTATGATAATGGCTACCTAAAAACCTTCATTTCAGAGAAGAGGTAGTTTTCCTAAATTGATTCGATGTGGTGAACCCAAACTATTGACAAATGATCTTATCAGTCTCCTATATCTGTCATGGTAAGTTGTACCCATTTAAGCATCTTGTATGGCTAGCGCTCTACAAGGGATGCAGTATAAGCATTACTTGAAAGGTGTATGCAGCATCCTCAAGTCTCCTAGCTGCACTCATTTTTTAAATCTCTTATTATACCTCTGTTCTCTGCTTTTTTCCATCCTCTTTACCTTCAACTTCATAATCAACTTGGGGGTTTTCCTTCAGGTGTACTTGGGCATTGAATGACTCCCTACACCCCATTGCAAGCCTATGTAGGCTTTATCTACAGAGCAGAAACAAACTGAACAATATCTAGATTTTTGGATGGTTTTTGATGATTGATTGATTGATTGATTTAAAGTTTTCAGGCATCCTCTTGTTATGATTGGTACAGTAAAGTATTGCTAAATTTGACCTCTTCATGTAACTAAACAGAAACCTTGTTATACTTCATCATGGTGAATTCAATAAATAAATATATAAGCAATTCAAATTTATCAAAAATAAGTTTGTCGGCCTTATGAAGTTGGTGTGTACTGATTCTGAAGTATAATTAAGCTAGTTACACAGATGAGCCTTCTGAAGCTCCTTTATTCTTAAATTCTAGTTATGACCAAGAAAGTAGAGGTCCATGATCATATATAGACTTTCAAGATTTCGAACTTTATTTTTTTTTTATTCCAAACCTATGGAGCAGTTTTAGATAATTTTGTCCATGCTAAATTAATTTGACTACCTCAAAGGCTTACATGGTTATCGTTTGATTTTAAAATTGTGTGCTGCAGTAGTTGGACTGAGAACATTTGGTTTGTTTTAATAGAGTAATTTTATCTTTATAACCACCATCATTTAGGCGACTTGTATAATTGATACTAATATATGTACCTTGGCTATTTTGTTGTTAATAATTGGCCAACTCTTAATGCCAGAATAAGTTGAAGCTATTTCTCTGTACATTTTATCATAGATTGAAAGGGAGCTCAGGCCATTTTTTTTTATGAACACTAACCTGTTTTGAAAATTTTGAATCTATTTCAGCCCAAATAACCTTCTTGAAAGCTAATTTGTAATTATTGAAATCAGTTTGGAGTAAAGGAAAAGGAAATTCACATCTAAGCCCATGGTCTCTTTTCCAGATTGTCTTTATTGAGGAAGGATCTTTTCAATGTGGGGACTGGCTTCAGTTTTACTACAAGAACAAGATTAATTCTCATTGCTCATGACGGTAGAAAGCTCCAATAAGAAGAATGGTAGGTGCACTAGATTTATCATTTAGACTAGTAACAAAGTTACAGATGTATGGCATCAATAACATACAATAAATAAGATATTGGAGGTGCTCTGTTTCAAGGTAATCTGTTTAGCTTTGAGTAATATTAGTTAATTAGTAATTATTATGAGAATACAAATCTAGTTTTTGTGAATAAATCTTTGGTAAAAAAAAAAAAAAAAGGCGACAATTGTTCAAATATTTCTCTATTAAAGTTGGGATGTTTTTTCAACTGTTTGCACTGAAGTTAGTGCTGATAAAATTCTATTAAAGTAGAAAACACTTGGATCCTAAAAGAAGATTCAAGGAAAGTACTATCTGTACTTACCCAGGGTAATATATCTCTTCTCCTCCACCCCTATCAAGGATATCCCCGTGTCCCGACCCTTGCATCGATCACTTTAAAAATTTTTGGGATGGTCCCCTTTTGCCAGGTCTAAAGGGAATCTGAAAAGGCTGGACAGTGACTGGGGACTGCTTGCTTTGCCATGGAAGGTGCTGTAGCTGATATGTCGACATATGAAGCATGGCTGTTCCTTCCTTTAAGGAGTTGGCAAGACAGATGCACGTGTGGATAGTTTGCCAAACTGTCCAGCTTTATAACAGCCAGTTAGGTTTTAGCCATAATAATAGTTGTAAAGCTGCTCAGTTGCATAGAGCCAGGCCATATGTTTGAGTACAGTAATGCCTTTAATCGCATGTGGCTAAACAAAGTTCCTGGTGGTTTGTTTTTCAGTAAAGATCAAAACTATTTCTCACTGGCTGAAAATCCCATGGTGTCCCAATCTACAGACTCCTCTCATGAGGCCCAAGCAGCAAGCTGCCCTGAGGTGTCACTGTCCGCTTCATCAAGGACCAAGCTGCCCTGTGGGGTCTCGCTCCTCGTCATCAAGGACCAAGCTGCCCTGTGGGGTCTCGCTCCTCGTCATCAAGGACCAAGCTTCCCTGTGGTGTTCCGATCATTTTGAAGCTTCTCATTGAAGATTAAGAAAAGTTTTATCTTAATCTGTTTAAAATTCTCATTCAGGGATAAGCAGCCAAGTGGTGTCCCACTACGTAGAGCTTTTTCATCGAGGCAGATCCAGCCAAGTTGTAACAATTTACCAAGTCTTCTCATCGATAGGCAAGCTATCAAGTAGTGTACTAGTCTGTCAAGTCTTCTTTTCAAGGTGCAAGTAGCAAAGTGGTGTCTCAAACATAATGTACAAGTAGCCAAGTGCCTACACAAAGTAAAAGCAGGCAAGTGGTGTCTACCCCCACCCTCGACTAACCTTCTCGTCAGTTGGTGTCCCAACCATTTGATTCATTCTTACCAAGGTGCAAAGAAGCCAAGTGGGGTCCCAATCTTTACAGCCTTCTCATCAATGGGCAAGCAGTTGAGTGGTGATACAATCTGCAAGGAGCTAAGTGGTGTTTTAAATCTTCAGATTCTCTTCAAACTACAATTAGTTAAGGTGTCTCAATCTGCCAATCCTTATACATAGAGGTGCAAGCAAACAAGTGTGGTCATAATGTGCTGAATCTTTTCATCAAGCATAAGCAACCCCAGTAGTGTACTAGTTTCACCAGGAGCAAGCTGCCCTGTGGGGTGTCGGTCCTTCACATCAAGGATGATGTTACCCTGTGGTGTCTGTCCTCTTCAATAAGGAGCAAGCTATCCTCAGGTGTTAGTAGTTGTTCAAAACTTTATTGAAATTCAAATAATTAACCAAGTAACGTCCAAATCGACCAAGCCTCCACATACAGGTGCAAGCAACTAGGTGAAGCCCCCTCATAGAGGTTGAAGAGATAAGGTGCAGTCCCAATATTATGAGCCTTCTCATAAGTATAGCAAGCAGCCAAGTGATGGACCAATCTGCCAAAATGCCTTTAGAGGCACTAGCACCATAAGT
The DNA here is from genome assembly GCF_036898095.1 of Palaemon carinicauda. NCBI lineage: Eukaryota > Metazoa > Arthropoda > Malacostraca > Decapoda > Palaemonidae > Palaemon > Palaemon carinicauda. The sequence continues at coordinate 15,885,693 of NC_090746.1, forward strand.
GGTGCCAATCTGCATTCTTCCGAGGTGCAAGCATCCAAAATAGTATCTAAATCTGTGGAGCCATTTCAATAATACTCAAGTGGCGACCCACAATATGTTGAGGCTTCTTCTGGAGGTGCATCTAGCCAAGCACCGTCTCAGATTGTCAAATCATTCTGTCGAGGAACAAGTATTCCGATCTATAAAGCCATCTCATTGAAGGACAAGTTACCAAGTAGTGTACCAGTCTGTCAATCTTTGAGGTGCCAAGTGGTGTTTCGATTATTTTGAGCCTTCGCATAAAGTGCAAGTAGCCATCTGTCCTAATCGACCAACCTTCTTATTGAGCGCTAGCAGTCAATTGGTCTTGCAACCATTCCAGCCTTCTCATTGAGGTGTAAGCAGTTTATTGGGGACCTAATCTGTAAAGGCATCTTATTGAGAGGAGCAAGGAGCAGTGGTGACAATCTGCTAAGTAGCAAGCAATGTTTGTATCTACAGATGTCTCTTCAAAATCCAAGTACAGTAGTTTAAGGGTTGTCATAATCTGTCAAACCACCTCATCAAGGAACAACCAGCCCAGCAGTGTTCTAGTCTTCCACATCAAGGAGCAAGGTGGTGAACATTCTCATAAGTAGCAAGCTGTCCTCTGGTGTCCCATGTCACCAAGTCTTCTTGAACTCCAAGTACCATCCCAATCTTATGAGACTACTTATAGGGGAAGGTAGCCAAGTGGTTTCCCAATAATTTGAGCTTTGTAGAGATGCAAGCAGCCAAGTGATGACACATTCTGCCAAGCCTTCTTATTGCACGCAAGTATTGTTAAAAATATCTGAAGCCTCGTAATTGAAGTGCCTATAAGTAGCTAAGTGGTGTCTCAATCTGTCATGCCTCCTAACAAAGCTATCTCAGCAAGGGTGCCCTGTATCAGCGAAGCCGCTAAATAGAGGCGAAAGCACCCAGGTCCTGCCTAAGCTGCTGCATTCTCAAGAAGCTAGCAAATAATTGATGGCCCGATCTGCCAAAACTTATCATTGAGTTACACTAGAGATCAATAGTCCTAATGTGCCAGACCTTCTTATAGGTGAAAGCAGTCTATTCTGTCAAGTCTTTTCATCGCAGCACAAGCAGACAAGTGGTGTCCCAAGATGTCAAGACTTCAGGAGGAAGTAGCTTAATTGGGTTTTAATCTCCTGAGCCTTCTCATCAGGTCACAATTAACCCCTTGGTATGCCAATCTTCCAAGCCTTCTTATTGAAGGACCAGCAGCCAAAACCTTCTCATTTAGGTTCAGCGCAAGCAAATGTGGCCCAATACACCAAGATTTCTCGAAGCAGTGCAAGCAGCCAAGTTATCCCAAACTACCGAGCCTTCTCATCAGGTGACAATCGCCCATTGGTGTCCCAATCTGTCAATCATTTTCAACAAGACTCTAGCAGCAAAATGGTGTCTCAATCTTTTGAGCCTTCTCATAGGTTCAAGCATAAAGTGGGTGACCCAATCTGCTGAAATTTCTCATTGCAATGCAAGCAGCAAAGTTATCCCAATCTACCGTGCCTTCTCATCAAGGGACAATCGCCCATTGCAGTCCTATTTTGTCAAGCATTTTCATTAATACTCTATCAGCAAACTGGTGCCCCAAATCTGTCTAGCCTTCTCATTGAGGTTCAAGCAACTAAGTGGTGTTCAGTTTTCGCTCTCTTTTTGTTGCGGTATACCCACCTGAGTAGCGATCCACTGACGAATCCAATCTTCCAAGCCTGCTAGATCAGCTAAGATTCAATCTGCTGCCCCTTTTCATTGAGGGACAAGCAACCAAATGGTGTATCTTTGAAGCCTTCTCATTGAGGAGGTTCAAGCAACAGGTGGTGTTCCAATATGCTGACACTTCAGGATGGAACTCCTAAGCTATCCCAATCTTTTGAGGCTTTTCATTAGGGTACAATCAACTCATTGGTGTCGCAATCTTCCAAGCATTCTTATTCAACACAAGTTGGCCAAGAGGCATTACCCTACCAAGCCTTCTCATCGAGGCATAAGCAGCCGAATGTTATTCAAATCTGCTGGACATCACTGAAGTGCAAGCAGCCAAGTGTTGTTCCATTCTGTTTAGCCTTCTCACCATGTCACAAGGTGTCTCAATCTGCTGACATTTCCAATTGCAGCACAAGTAATAAAGTTTTCTCAGTCTAATGAGCCTTCTTGTCAGGGGACAATTGACCCATTGGTGTACCATTCTGCATTCTGTTGAACATTTTCATTGAGGTTCGAGCAACCAAGGCTCTTCTCATTGAAGTGTAACTAGCAGAGTAGTGATCTACTGTTTAACCCCAATCTCCTGATCTCCTAAAGCAGCCAAGTTTTAGTCTCCTGGGATTTTTCATTTAGATGCAGCTTTTAAGTGGTGTTCTAATCTGCAGTCCTCTCATTGAGGTGTAACCATGAGGTGTAACCAACAAGGTGGTAATATATTGTTGAGCTGGTCCAAGCAACCAAGATCAAGCATTGATCAAGCAGCCAGGTGGTAATCCCAACGTGCAGAGCATTTTCATCAAGATGCATGCAGCAAAGTAGTTTCCTAAATGGTAAGCCTTTTCATCAAGGAGCAAACCATCTGTCGAGCAACCCAAGTGGTCCCAACTTCCTGAGCACATATTCAAGCGGCCAGGTGATTTTCCAAAGTGAAGGTGGTCTCATCAAGGTGCATGCAACCAAGTTGAACCTATCAGCAAAGCCTCCTCATAGAGGTGAAAGCATCCAGGTCCAACCTCAACCTGCTGAACATTCTCATAAAGAAGCAGGTAGCTAAGTGATGGCCCCCGCAGCCAAACCTTCTCATAATTTGCAAGAGCCCAATAGTGTCCATATGTGCCAAAATTTCAGAGGTGAAAGCAGTCCCATTTTGCTGTCTTAACATTGAAGTGAAAGCAGTCAAGTAATTTTCTGATCTGTTGAGACTTCAGGAGGAAGCAGCAAAGCTGTTCCAATATCACGAACCTTATCATCAGGGGACAACTAACCCATTGGTTGCAATCGTCCAGGCCTTCTTATTAAACAAAAGCAGCCAAGGCAATGGCTGGGCCTTGTCATTGATGTGCAAGCAGCCGAGTGTCATACCATTCTGTGCAGCCTTCTAATCAAGGCACAAGCAGCTAATTGGTGTCCCAGTCTGCCTTGTCTTCTCGTCAAGGTACAAGCAGCTAATAGTGTGCCAGTCTGCATAGCCTTCTCACAGCATAGGCAGCTAATTGGTGTCCCAATCTGCTTGGCCATCTTTAGATCATTGAGGGAAAAGCATCCAAATAGTGTTGCAATCTGTTGAGCCTTCTAATCGAGCCCAAGAATTCAAAAATGGCTCCAATCTGCTAAGCCAGCTCAAGCCGCCAAGTGGAATCCCAATCTTCTAAGCCTTCTTTTTAAGGTGTACCCAGCCAAGCAATGATCCACTCTGTTGAGCATGCCCAAACAGCTAAGAACACCACCATTTAGTTCAGTCAGTCAGTGTATAGTCATGTTTTTCAGACAATCCCTCACACCTAAGCAAATCAAAATAAAAAGATAGGTGGTTTGCATTTTAATCACCAATAGTTGTCAGCAACTTCAATAATCATACTTCAAGATAAGTATATTCATATTATAAACAATTTGGATTCCAATATGTAGAAAAATCACATTTTAAGTAATTTGAATTTTTCCTAACAGTACTTACCTCGAACTACTTTCTAAGGAGTATCTCGGATTTTCCTCCCAACCGACTAGAATTTTGTGTAGTTTCCCCTATCTCCGTTTTCCCTAGTGGGGTCGGTCTCGGTCGCCAGTAAGCTTATGATAACCATAATTTTGCACTCCTGTAAGACACTCGGGGAAGGCTGGGCGAGCAATAACCCGAAAGTAGTTAGAGGTAAGTACTGTTAGGAAAAATACAAATTACTTAAAATTTGTGATTTGTTCCAACACAGAGTACTTACCTCGAACTACTTTCTTAGGAGACTTATACTTTAGGTGGTGGGGGTGAACTTACAGGCCAGGAGACCTGATAGATACCATTAGATTGAACCTAGATAGGAGGCTAGGTTCTAGCTGACAACAAAAACAGGGTAGGAGACTCGGGGAGAACTATGCAAAAAACTTCTAATGCCTATGTAACAATGAAAAACATCCGAACATGGGCGTCTCCAACGATCAACTATGGGGCGGAGGAAAAGGAAAGGGAACAGGGGGAAGCCGGAAAGGGGGTAGTAAGGAGGAACTTGTCACTTGGAATTACTTCCCACGGGCTTCCCCGGGGCTTCAACCTTTAACCTGTTGGAGCGCGGCAATGACTGGGCCGATGGAGAAGGAGTCCAGACACTTCCTTATACAGTCTTTCAGGTAATGGACCATAAACGTAGACTGTCTGGACCACGTACCCGCTCCCAGAATCTGGCCCAATGCCATGTTCTTGTCGAAGGCCAAAGACGTGCTTAGACCTCTTGTCATGGGGGCGTGGTTTTCCCGGCACCGTAGCTCCGTCGCTGTCATAAGCCCTCTTTATGACTTGCCGCAGCCAGTAAGAGATGGTGTTCTTAGACACGGCCTTCTTTACCCGACCTGAGGAAACAAACAGGCTCTTGATCCCTGGCCGAAGCCTGGATGTCCTGTCAAGGTATTTTCCGACTGATCTGACCAGGCACAACGACAAGTCTTTGGGATTGTCTGAACGTGGGATTGCTAGGACCGAAAAACCCTCGAACTTGGGGTCCCAGGAAGCAGGATTTTGAGTCTTGCCTACAAAGTCCAGAAGAAACTTAAAACTTGGGTCTTTCCAACCCTTCGAGTGTGAGACCTCGTATGACAACACGTGGAGCTCACGGACTCATTTAGCGGAGGCCAATGCTAGGAGGAAGACCATTTTAAGGGTAAGGGTGGTTTAGATAGAACCTTAAGGACTCTGGCTACGTCCTATTGCGATACTCTAGAGGCGCGGGGAGAACATGACTGCTCAAAACTCCTTATGAGCATAGAGATTTGACGAGAGGCTCCTAGGTCGAGTCCCTTGAGGAGGAAGATTTGCCCCAGCGCGGCTCGAACTCCCTTGATAGCTGGGATAGACATCCCTAGGTCGTCCCTCAGGTGACCCAGGAAGTCTGCTACCTTGTGAGTAGATGCGTCGAACGGTCTCAGGTTCTGGGACCGGGGATCTCCTCAGATAACCAGTCATCCTCGCGGGAGTCTTTGACGAGAATCCTTCCTTCCTCAGCAGATACTCGATAACCTCCACGCGTGTAGGCGGAGGGACCGAGGGTTGTCGTGGAATTTTTTGAAGTGGGGCTGACGGAGAAGGTCTTCTCTGTCCGGCAACGGTCACGGCGGGAGGACCGATAACTCCTTTAGGTCAGTGAACCACTCTCTCTCCAGCCACCAGAGCGCTACCAAAGTCATCTGCAAGTAGTTTGACCGTCTGACTCTGTTGAGGACCTGTCTGAGGGTCCCGAAGGGTGTGAAGGCATACACGTCGAGTCTGTCCCACGGGTGCTGGAAGGCATCCTCGAATGCTGCTGCTGGGTCCGGTACTGGAGAACAGAACACGGGGAGCTGGGCGTCGAGCCTCGTGGCAAACAGTTCTATCACTGGCGACGCCTACTTGTGGAGGACTGTCTGGGCCACCTTCGGGTGTAGGGACCATTCTGACCCTACTACTTGACCTACCCTGCTGAGGCCGTCAGCTAAGACATTCTTCTTCCCTGGAATGAATCTGGCCGTTAACTCGATTTGCTCTTTCTTGGCCCATTCCAGGATCCTTGCTGTGAGGTCGCACAACTCCCTTGATTTTAGTCCTCCTTGTTTCATGTAGGCTATCACGGTGGCGTTGTTGTACATGAGCTCCACCGTGTTCCCTCGGAGATGATGAACGAACTTTATGCATGCTCTCTGGACCGCTAACAGCTCGAGTAAGTTTATGTTTAAGGCCCTCTCCTCCAGGAACCATTTCCCTCTTACTGTTTCTTCGAGGAGATGGGCTCCCCACCCCTCCTTCGACGAGTCTGTGAAGAGCGACATCTCTGGAGGGGTGGTCGCGAATGGCATCCCCTTCAAGGTGTTCGACCTGTCAGACCACCACTTCTGTGTCTCTTTTGTCTACGGTGACACGTCGACTGTCTTGAGCGGAGATTCTCCCGGGGACCAAAGTTCCTTCAGGTTCCACTGAACTGTTTTTAGTTTGAGTCTTCCCCGAGGGACCAACTTCTCCACCGATACCAGGTGGCCCACTAGTCTCTGCCAGTCCTTGGCTCTCCTTGGTATGTCCGATAGGGAAGGGTAGAGTACTTGATCTAACTTCTTGAGCCTCTCCGCAGAGGGGAATGCTTTCCCCAACTTGGAGTCTAGGACCATCCCCAGGTATGTCATCCTGGTGGAGGGGACTGACTGCGACTTTGCCATGTTGTTGGTGATCCCCAAGTCCCTGCAGAACTGTAACAGTTTCGCGCCTTGCTCCTTCAGTGCTGCCTCTGAGGATGAAAGAAGCAACCAGTCGCCTAAGTAGCGGATCAGGCGGAGCCCCTGCTCGTGAACACCCTCGTGAACACCTGCGGAGCTGTCGACAGGCCGAAGCATAGGGTCCTGAATTGCAGAGACTGGGAACCCCACTTCACTCTGAGGAACTTCCTGCTGGAGGGGTGGACAGGGATCTGAAAGTATGCATCCTTGAGGTCCAGGGACATCATGAAATCCCCTTCCCTCAAGGCTGCCAGCACTGACTTCGGTGTGTCCATCTTGAAGTCCGTCTTGCTTATGAACTTGTTGAGGGCTGAGAGGTTGGTGACCAGCCTCCAAGCCCCTGTTGCCTCCTCCACGAGGAAGAGTCTGCTGTAGAACCCTGGGGACGAGTCCTTGACTAGTTCTAGAGCTCCTTTGCTCAGCATGGCTGACACCTCCTCTTGTAGTGCTGCCTTCTTCAAAGGGTCCTTGGGTGCCAGCCATTCTGCACATTGATCGGGGATCAGAGGGGGTGGCTCCATAGGAAGGACACACTGTATCCTTCTCTCAGGACTGCCATGGAACACAGATCCACCCCATTGTCCCGCCATGCTTGCCAAAAATATTTGAGGCAGCCCCTTATCTGAAGCTTCGGCAGAAGTGGGAGGCCTCTCTCCCTACCTCCTCCTGGAGGCGGGGCTAGAACAGCCTCTCCTTGAGCCAGAGTAACCCGGTCTAAAAGAGGCCTGAGGCGTAGTACTTCCCCTACAGGAGGGCTGCGACACTTGACGCCAGGATGAAGAAGGGGAGTCTCTTCTAGTATGTGCTGTAGAAGGGTGGGGGCCGTCCGTCGCAACCCTTCTACGAGTGGGACGTCTTACTGGAGGGGGTCTGGGATCCCCTGTCTCCTTGAGCTTCCGGACCCTCTCCGTAGCCTCTTCCACTGCCTCCAGGGGGAAACAGAGTCACCCCACACCGGCAGTTTCCTTAGACACTTTGCCTCTCGTTCGGGGAGCTTACGGACCAACCTGTTGAGGACCGTGTCTCTCCTCTGCAAGATCCAGTTCGCCGTCTGTTTGAGGGACTGGAGCGGATCAGTTCTTGGAGCAGAGTCTGGTTTTCGGGTACCGTCAGGTCGTGGGATAGCTGTAAGTCCACCAAGGTGCATGCCCACCACTCTCACCACGATGTCACGTTCACGATATCCTGTGCCGTATTTTCCATCATGCAAGCCTTGGCTGGCGAAAAGCACACTGGGGCAGAGGAGGTCCTGTCTTCTGAGCTGCCCTGGTTGAGGGTGGATATCACCGCTTCTACTGCGCGGGGTTCCGAGTGCCGTCCCTCAGGAATGTAAAATCTTTTCTGGGTCCTTAGCCCTGGCAGTAGCTTGAAGGACCCTTGGGCTCTGAGTGAATTTACCTGTCCTGCAACGTACCTGTCTACGTGCTCCATCCCCAACTTTACGTCCGGAGCTAAGGGGAGGGTCGGAAATGGCTTCTGTTGGACGGGGTTATCCACCTTCCCAACCCTGAGAGCCAAGCTTGCTCTCTCGTCGACGGCTTGGGATCATCTAGCCGGTGATGGGTGTCTAATTAGGGCCAGGACTTTCCTATAGGACGACATCTCGTCCGCTGAACATTCTCAGACGTCCATCAAGCCTTCCACCACCTGGTCCTCCGTGTCGCATCGACGAGCACGGATGGATCCATGTGGGAGGCTATGTTCTCTTTCCGGCCGATCCAATGGCGCGGATATTCCCGTCATGGGTGTATCCGCCGAGCCGGAGGTAGCTTCGTCATGGGTCTACCTCCTCTCGGGGAGATCCGTGGGGCATGGGGCCCACGGTGAACTACCGATTGTCCAGGGCGCTTTGTCAGAGCTGCCGTGGCACCGGACTGAAACAGCGGCCCCCTCCGCTGGGCGGTTGGAGCCGGTGACTTGGCAGTTAATGGCATGGTGAAGCTGACATGCGTCGGAGGCTTCGGCTGATGGGCAGATCGAGCGGATGACACACGTGGCAAGGGCCCAGGGACGGCTCCAGAGGCCAATGCGGCAGACGGAGCGGCGGAGGCCCTGATCGACTCGCTATGGGGGAAAGCCACTAGCGCCCACTCGTCTCCGGATGAGCGCCTCTTCTTGCTCTTCCTCTTGGAGGTCTTGGATCGTTTCCTGGAAGGGCCTGAACGGGAGCGAGACTTCCTCCTACGAGACCTCTTCCGTTTCCTTCTCGCCTCCCAGGGGTAGGAATCCCCTGAAGACGACGAGTCGGACGATGATGATGTAGGATTTTGGTGGTGTTCCACCGGCGTGAAGGGCTGCATGAAGTCAGGCGGGAGCGATGCGAACCAACCAACCAACTCCTCTTCTTGGCACATCAGTGATCTGAAGGGCGTCCTAGGAGCCGTTCAGACGATGGAATCGGGGTCTGACGAACCTGTAGGCTGCCTCTCTTTGTCTACTTCTCCCCCGGCCACTTAAGTACCTGAAATGCACTGCCACGATGCAAGGGAAGGAGCTGATCCAGCCTTCGCCCACATTGAGTCTTCGGTCGAGACGGGTCCTGTGAGCACCTGAACCTCTTCTCCCGAACACACTCCCAGCCACCCAGCAGGCCCCCCACACGCTTGCGAAACAACAACAGCCCCCACATCAGTTACATTGGACTCATGGGCCGCGGCAATGGGCCGTTTCCCCGCAATGGACTTATCTCCTCCCCTACTCTGGGTAGGGGAAGGTGACGGGGAACCTCTCTGACGGAACGGCCGGCAACGCGGCGCCAGCTTTCAAAGGGGACCTCTTTGGAGCCTTCTTCTTCTTGGTGGCGTACAAGGCCCACTGGATCTCTGGCCAGGACGCGCACTCTGGACACGTGGAAGACGGGGAGCAAACACTACCCCTGCACGAGGAGCACAACGAATGTAGGTCACCTCTAGCTTCGACAGCCACGCACCACAAGACTTGCCAGCCTTTAGGGCCGGGGCAACGGCGTTGAGATTCCATAAGGAAACACCAAGCAACACAAGAACAATGGGAAAGGAGGTGAATGAAAGGGTAAAAGGGAATGGGTATAACACGTGGTAACACAAAGGGTCGGATGGGATGTGAGAGAGCGGCGAGATGTGAACTATGCCGCGACCAGAAGCTTACTGGCGACCGAGACCTAGCTTCTTGCTCTTGCACGCTGACCTGGGTCGCCTCAGGGCGAGTATCCATCTGCCACAGAGGGACCCCACTAGGGAAAACGGAGATAGGGGAAACTACACAAAATTCTAGTCGGTTGGGAGGAGAATCCCAGATACTCATAAGAAAGTAGTTCGGGGTACGTACTCCCTGTTGGAACAAATGAAAGGTACATGGTTAACTTGAAGAATAAGTCATGGATCCAACTCCTCTACCCCCATAAATACTGGGAAAAAAAAGTAAAGATTACATAACTATTTTGTAATTGTTAGATAATTCTTATGCTGAATTAAAAATTTGAAATAATTTTCATTCTCATTCTGGTATTTTCAGATTTGATGGACTGAACATTTAAGTTTATAATGGGAGTAGCAGAGGCTGTTTTATCTAACCAACCAACCAGTTATGGACCATTATCACAACAAATTTTGGGACCAGGATTTTTTTACAGCTTACTGTATATCTTTTATTATATGGCTTCTAGATTATGCTGTACTTCATAAAATAGTAAAAATATATATAATTAAAATATATATAATTAATTTTTATCCTTTATGAAGAAGACTCCATAATTAAAGGGAAATCTTGAGAGGGGAATTTCACTAGTAGCAAGATAATTTGTTGTGCCCATAAAGAATAAATAGTGTGGGAGAATGGAGGGTACTCTGAAGTATGATTAATGAGTTGGGAATTTATTCATACAGACATTGCTTTTTACTACCAATAATTCTTACCATTCAGGAGAGAGAATGAAATCTTCCAAGAGGAAGTAGAAAACATATATCCTGTATGACTACTGTAGCTTTCCAGAAGAGCCAGATGCATTAGGGATGATGAGAAAGGCTAAAAATGGCCAAAGAGAGGCTGGGTTTTCCAGGTTGAATTTGAAAATTCATGAGTATGACAAATTGTATAAACATAGGCTATCCCCTGTGAGACAGTGTTATTTATTGTGGGGAGAAATCACACCAATATATAAAAGGTCAGGGAAGACTAGTTGCCAGAAAATTGCAGAACAAAAAGGCCAATAGCTGGAATGAGAAATTTTTATACTTAGCTTTAGCAGAAAGTTCAGCCAAGAGGCCTTTGGTAGAGTTTGACAGTCACAAGTCCCCAAATATGGTTAATATGATTTTGAAGTCTCTTGAATTAATAATTATTATTCCTTGCTAAGCTACAACCCTAATTGGAAAAGCAGGATGCTTTAAGCCCCAGGGGCTCCAACAGGAAAAATAGCTCAAAGAAAAATAAAATATCTTAAGAATAGCAACAATTATAATAAATATCTTTATAAGATAGAATAGTGTCCCTGAGTATACCCCTCGAGCAAGAGAACTCTAACCCAAGACAGTGGAAGACCAAGGTACAGAGAACAAAGTCGTTTGGTTTGATTTTGGAGTGTCCTTCTCCTAGAAGAGCTGCTTACCATAGAGCTAAAGTTTCTTCTACCCTTACAAAGAGAAAAGTGGCCATTGAACAATTACAGTGCAGTAAGAAGAATTTTATGGTAATCTCAGTGTTGTAAGGTGTATGAGGACAGAAGAGAATGCGTAAAGAATAGGCCAGACTATTCGGTGTATGTATGTAGGCTTTTTAAGGGCTGTAACGTACTGGATGTGTAAACGGAAACATTCTATAGTTCTTGTTGGGCATAACACTGATAAACATCAGTTTTCAGTAGTGACCAAATAGCAAAAACAGATTATCAACATAGAAATTGAAGAGATCTGACAATCATAACTGCTGGAACCAAACATGACTAAGTTCAATAATCCCTAATTTCTCACTAACTGCTAAAAAACAACACAGAAGAATATTAAGTCATAGAAAAATCATCCCATGTTGCATCAGCATCACAACTACTACCACTGAATCCAACAAGTGACTAGTGTACCCAGAGATATTATCAACCAATTTAAGCGGAGGAGAATGTCTTAATATGAAAACTTCTATAACCACAGAAACTGTTCATCTTCCCAAAAGAAGATTTCTAAGGCCTGTAAATAAGAAAATTGTTGTCATCTGATCTAGACTTGACACTGTAAAGGCAAGTTTGTCGTAAATACTTGAGCTGAGAAAGGCTTATCATAATTTGAGTTGGTGGATTCATTGAAATGACCGAATCTTACCCTAACGGTCCAAAAAGTTGGATTCTACAACACCACCATGTGACTGTCAACTATTAGCTAGAAGGAAGATGAGGAGAGTAAAAGACCATATATTGGCCAGTAAATGGTTACCTATATTATTAGATGTGCAAGTACTTTGACAACAGACTATGAGACCAGGCTATGAAGGACACCATGCCAATGTTTATTTGAAAATACCAACTCTAACGCTGTGGACATTACCTTTTTGCCCAAGCCATAATCCAAACCTTCCAGGAGCTTCCAAGAGCATATTCAGATTCAGTGGGTTTGAGGTCAACAGCATAAAGTAGAAAGGAAAGGTCTTGAAACCTCTGATCTCTCAAGCTCAAAATAAAGGTGCAGAGTTGTTGCTCTTGATAACCTTTCAAGGTGAGGAATAGAAGGGAAGTAGAATCTTCCATAGGTACCAATCTCCATTGGAGATTATGAAATAGAGCCTGAAGAGAAGTTGAAAGCACCTGTCAACTTCTCTAATCTTTAATGGAAAATAATAATAGCAACAATAGACAACAACTGGACTTTCAAAACCTTGGATGCACAGTTCCTAACTTCATATTGGGAACTGAAAATCCACACAAGATGCTGAATGTTAAACATAGTGTACTGATCTCTTGATTATGACTGGAAAAGATTATACATCTCCTTAAGAGCTTTAGGATTGTAGCATTCCAAGATTAGTGTGTCCCAGTAAAGGTGCTTGATCACAGTACTTGATGATGGGGTAGACTGAGGTCATTTAAGGGAAATGAGTGCAAAGAGAATATTTTTTTCTGGATGAGGAAAGAATTGCTAGAGGTGGCATCAAATGGAACTTATCTACTTGCTAGGAGAGGCAGCAGAAGTAACAATCTGTCATCTGAGCAGTTTATGAGCTTCAGCAGTCAAAAAGGAATAGGGTTACTGGATGGGAATTTGAATCATTGGAACAAGGTGCTGACAATGATATACACTTTGGATGAGGCACCAAAAGAAGCAATGCAGTAACTATCATGGATTTCATAAAAGTTAAAGCATGGATATCTGTGGCAACTAAATAAAGTAATAAAATATACAACTGAAAACATAACTTTGCCCTGAAACAAATTGTACCAAACCAACCAATACCCCCGCTCTTTGAGAAATCCAAAACGACTAATTCACGTCCTACAGGAAATCTATCAACGAGAAGAGTAAAATTACTGCCAGTTCTCTTGTTCAGACAGTATCTATAACGTTTGAAACGCTACCAAAAGACTAAAATTACTGCCAGATCTATGCTCAGAAAGCGCCTATAACGTTTAAAACTTCTCCAGAAGACTAAAATTACTGCCAAATCCAAAGACATGACAATGAATGAGGCAGGGGTAGAAAGCTAACAGGCTCGTATGTTGAAAAAAGGTATGGATGGAGGATGCAGCAGTACAGCTTGATAAGTTCTTGGGGTACAGGACTGAAAACTTAACGGGTTAATTCCTCATCAAGATAAACACGAGGCATTGAAAAATCAGAACTTTTTAACTTTTAAAAATGCACATACAGGAGAGAAACAAGGTATCAAAGCCTCGTTGGAAGGCTTGCAACTCAACAGCCACAACATGGTTCACCCCGGCAAAAGAATCAGGAGTAAGCATCAGAGAAAATGTTCGTAAATGTTGAACAGTAAGAAAGATTGTCCACTGTCCACCCCTTACTTTTACACTTAGTTCACAAAATACACACTGAAGATAGACATTTTTTAAAGGATACACAAATACAGTATTTTGGAATTAGGCACAAGTTCATTAAAGCACACTATTCAAGAGTGATTACTAATACTTATATAATTTTTCCTTCCGAATTGAAGATTTAAACTAATAAAAAATTGGCCTGACAGTAGTAAACAAGAAAAATAAAATCACACTGAACAAGAAAAGCCCAATGGTGTTAAAAATAAAAGCAGAACAATTTCAAACTAGGTTAAATTGGCATGACAAAATAACAAAGGGTAATTCCACAGAAAAAACTATGGAAAACAACTTAAGACATTAGTAAATTTAGTAAATTTGATGCTTAAAATCAGCTTGAATGGCAAAACATATATGTACAGTATAGTATATAAACAATCCCCATAAAAAATTAGCACAAATCTATTTTCCATTAAAAACAAAATTTGAATATTGTTTTATTAGTTACTGTAAGGTGAAGTGCCAGTGAATGCCATCAGCCCAACATGCAAATGATTTAAAATATTATACTATAATGCACACATCACTTTTACAAAACCAATATAGAGCAATGATAACGAGGAGTTTAAGATGGACGAGAAGGCTAGTATTTATTCTTTAAGGCAATATTATGGAGCAATAGAAAATACTAACATGGTCAAGTTAGAAAAGCTACTTATAGGTATTTACATTGTATTCTTTTCCCTTAAAATCAGGTTGGTAAAACACAAGGTAATATAAAGGTTGAAAATCAATACATAAGATAAGGGATTACTTTATTATACATGCCCTCTAGTGTTTAAGGTCATACACAGATCTTCCAGTAAACCACACAGCCTTTGTTACAAACACACATTTTCCACAGACTGCAATCATGAAGCAGGTACTTCTCTCTTCACAAAAGTATTTTGAAATTTAGTCGTTATATAAATAGAATGACTGGTAATCAAGAGATAATCAGATCAGGAGAACTTCTACAGCAATGATGAGCAAAAAATCTTCCACTTTAAAAATTCATATAAAATTTGACAGTTTGTTGAGCAGGATAAAATAAACTAAATTTTACTTATTTTCAAAAAGACTAACACAAAAATTTGTATGAAATGAGGCAAATTATTAGAATAAATTTCATGTCTTCCACAAAAAATAAAGGTTGCATTTACGGTGTCACCTTGCGTAATGATCGAAGTATCTCAACTATATTTTTATAACTTTTGAAAGAATATTTAATCTCTCCTGATCTAATTACTCTTGCTGGTCATTAACATTTCTGTGGTCTAGCTATTCAAAAAAGCAAAAGCCAATGTAGATGAATTTCATATACCTAGTGATGATCCTATTTAAATATATAATTGTATCCCTAAGGAGTTGCAGCGAAGTTGTTACTTCTAACAGTGGAATGCAAGTCCCAAAAATGTAAAGCTAAGATAATACAATCTTAGTTCCATGTCTGAACATGGTAACATCTGGAATATTTACACAAACTGCATGGTATAATTGGAATACATTACACTGATATACAATCAAATTTACCATGGACTATATGGCTTCTATATCACAAAATTGTCTATTGACAACATAATTATTGTCACTGTACAAACAAATAATAGAATGTTTCTGAGATATATTTTAAATGGTTGCACAATGCATTCTAATTTAAAGATATTGATTACAACTGTCTCCTACCCAATTGTAATGTTTGACAAATTTACAAAATCAAGATTAAAAAAGCCCATTTTTTGGAATATATACCACAAAAATACTAAGTTTTACACATGTATTTACAATTTATTCACAGCTATGTATATGCCATTAAAGTATATAGACAACCTTGAGTTAAATGATTTATTCTCTCTCATCTAAGCCTGGAAGAAATTCTGCCTAATCCAAATTAATCTGTACTGAAAATTATTGTACAGTACGGAACTAAATACAAATATTGTTTACAAAACTTACTGTTGTAAAATAAGGGGCTTTGCATCACAAGACTGCACAAATCATTTGAAAAACCACCATCACTGACCTAATTAATAACAACTGATACACCATTTCCAGTTTTAGATTCTATTGTGCTTTAAAATTCCCGTAGCTTCCCTTCATGAAAAGTCTGCTTTTAATGCACACACTTTAATATCAAAACAAAAACTGTATACCAACAAAAAAGTTTGTACACCTAAAGAGATTTCTTTACAACTTATCACCATCGGATGTGAGACCAAATAACTGAAACATCTGCTCCAGAGACTGCTGCCCTTTCTCAGTCTTTAAGTACATACTGAACTGGCAATCCCATAAACATAATAGGCAAAAGTAAATACATTATCACACTTATTTCCTTTATAAAATTAAAGCTCTCATACATGTCCAAAGCATTCCATTTCTAATACTCACTACTATCCAGTACCATGCATTATGTACAATTTGAAAAAAAAAATGGTGAATCAAAAACAGTATTAAGGCATATTATTCTGTTTTGTTCTGCCAAAGCTAAGATCTGGCTTATAAACATAGTTACATAAAAAGACTATTCTTTGGAGAAATATATTTTAAAGTTATCAGTATGACCACTCTAAGGAATGACATCAAAATGCTTTGCTTAGTAGCTCATGAAAAAAAGAAAAAAAAAATATATATTCTGCTGCTTTGCAGTTCATAAGCACATTTTAAAAGTGGTACTTAAAGTGTAATAAAAATATGCTTCAGACAATTTTCATGTCATACAATGATACCACACCAACATGTAAACATGAATACTGGAAAAGCAAAGGTAACTAGAAAATAAATTGCAGAATCCTACACCAAAAATGGAGAAATATCACAACATTTAATAATATCTACTAATGACTGCATTGAAACTTCACATACAAGTTGCTCTTAACAGAACTACTTTCACTTAATATTTTAAGTATCTATAGCTCTACCTCACTGAGCATCTAACACCTTGTGTTTCTGAGAGTAAAACTAACAACAGATGATTCCTTCTTGTGAGAAAAAGGAAACTCCAAGAGGCAGCACAAGGTTATATGTACACATTGTTTCTCTAGGGATTTCCTTTACAATTAGCTAAAATATGACTTTCTCTTCTTGCTCGTCTTAATGTATATGGTAATCAAATCCAAAGCCTCCAATGCCACTTTGTTAAGAACTCAATATTAAACAAAGTCTACATAAAAAAACAATACGACTAGGTTATTCCTATGAAATTAATAGTTCACAGACTATTGAAATTAATGCCATTAAAATAAATCTTCAGTAAACTTCAACCTGCCGTATCTTGCACATCCATAGAAATTACTTTAAAACACCAAAACATAATAGCAGAGGAAAACATTGGGCACCACAAAAAAAAAAAAATTAAATTAAATAGTCGACACCTCAAAGTAACAGCTGAGATAGTAAAAAATATTTATCATGAATCAACAAGGATATTCCTTGGACTGCAATGCTATCTAAATGAGATCCTTTCCATTCAAAATCATCATGAAATGCTCTGCTGTATTAAGTTACATGCATAGGAGATTAGTAGAAATGCCTTTTTATAGTTAACAAAATGAAGTATCACATTCATTTCAAAGCTGTCATCAAATGCTTGGAAATAAAATTAATGTACCCAATACAGAAACCTTAAGAAAAATTAACCTGGTTTTTATACTAAAGACAAAAAATATATAAAATGTACATAATTTTATGTCAGCTACAACAGTATATTTTTGGTTATACTACTTTCACTGGTTTTGTAGCAGCTTATTACTTATACTGTAATTAAAGTATACTACTGACTTTAAAAGATCTATGATAGTTAAAGACGAAACACTTCTTACATAGAAGGATATTCAATAGAGATAAAGGGAAAATAAAGAACGTAACCTAGACTTCAAATCTGGGAATAGTAACATAAAACAAAGTCTAAGACAAATAATGCAAATTACATAAGTTAAAGTGTGTGAGCAGAAAAAAAGTACAAGAATAAAAGCAAAATTGTGCAGACAAGTGCTCTTTTTTCTCTTTTGCCCTTCCAATCTTGTCTGCCTAACTTTCCTTTAAAATTTTTGTCTTTTTCATTTTCCTTTCACATACTCAACTTCCATACTTTGTACTAAATAGAAGTAAGAACTGCATAGAGTTGAAGATGAAAATAAATATTTATTAATAAACGTAGTACATCATGAGAGACAGAAAATAAGACTTTACAGTACTCCTCTTGTCTTAAAATTATCACTACAGCCAATAATAAAATGACTACACAATTACCCTGGCATTATCTGCCAATATTACACCTCAACATACTGGCACTACTGTATACCAGATAAGTATAGAAAATTCACAAACAAGCTGGCTCATCACTGTATATTGACCTCCGGAAAACCAAATAAAATAGTTTACTGCCATTATATCAAATCAATTCTATTATACTTTTATTTAAAGGAATAACTATTACCCTTCATATCTATATAACTCAATCTATGTTTATATTTATATATATCTTCATACTACATTTTTACATAACATGATTATATAAACTTATACAAAATCCTTCAGTATTTAAGAAGCAATACACTATTATCACACAGAAACAGACTTAGATTCAAGGAATTATGCCCCTCTAAAGAATTAAATTACTTTGGAAGCATAATGGTGCACCCAGAAGTTTATGACCCATTTTGGTGGTTACATAATATTACAGATGGACGAACACGATCAATGAGAAAAATTATAGAAAATTCAATCAATAACTTTAAGATAACACAGTATAAATTTTCAATTAATTACCAAAACTAAACCCTCACATATGAAAGTCCATAATAATTGTTGACTTAGGACTATCTTGGACTTAGAAATTTTACATGATGACTAGGATTACAATCTTTTTAATATGAACTATCGTACATACAATTCAAGGTGATTACATCAAACTTGAAGTGATCCATGCTAATAGCAATCTCTTCACTCATCTCTGATGACTATTCCATTTTTCAACTCCCATTGCACTTGAGAAAAGCAACTTGACCGTGCCTCTTTGCAAGCTGACCATGCTTAAAAGGATTTAAGTAGCATGGCAATAAAGTTCTTGAAGGGAAAGGTATTCTACAATTATATAATACTGAACTTATACTGGGAGGAAGAATCACTATTAACTGTACAAACCAGATGGAAAACCACATTTAAGCTATATTACACTTTCAAATACCCCCAAAACGTTTCAACAGTAAAGTAATAAAAAATATTAAAGAAATTGCCTTGCATATTGATGACATTAATTTGTCAGTACCTATAAAACTATAGAGAGACTTGTGGAAAAAAAATAAATAAAATATCCGATTTTTGTTCTAAAAAGTCAATTACTTTCATGTTAACATGTTATCAATAATTTTAAGACTACAGAGTCACATTTCTAGAATTTTAAGGGCCTTGCCTGGGGCTAACTATGAAACTTTAATTACTAATCAATATTTCCTTTAAAAATGTAATAATTAATTCTATTCCAAAATTATTACAACTTGAGAGCTTAATCGTTGGAAAGAAAATGGTGAATATTCTTGAGGAAAAAAAAATTATTTGCTTACAAACCTTGAAATTTATCAATGGTTGAAAACTGTTCTTCTGTAATCGGGAATTGGTTCATGAAGGTTATTCCTCAAATAACCATTGGACAAACAGGTGTTGCCAATTCGGACGTGATCAAATGATTGCTGTGGTGTCATTAAAGTTCAAATGTAGATTACCCAGATCAATTGGATTACCTTCTCAAATTGCATATCAATGACTAAAATGGGTCCGTTATTTATAAATACAGTACTGTATTGTATATTAGACCATATTTAATAAATTATAGTTCCCAAAAAATAATAATTACTAAATAAAATTAAATTTTAAAAGAATTGGCTGAAAACTACATTTACAGTATTGTTCTGCATTCTTGTATTGGGTCATGTTGATTACAATTCAAATTATATAGTGTAACAAGTCAAACTAGTTACAATAATTATTTTCATACAAGTGGTCCAAAAAGAGTTTGTCATTTAAACCAAAAAAAGATATTTCTTTAAAAAAAGTTGCATTGCAAAAGTTAAGTTAATAGTTGCAATAATTGTTTTCATAGAGATGGCCCAAAGAGTTTGTCTATTAACAAAAAAAATTATTTTTTTTTTTGGTGTCGTCTAACAAAATTTTTTTTTTAAAGTTGCAAAAATTACAGTAAGTAATAGTTATAAAAAAATTTCACCCCCCTTTCTATAATAAGTGCAGGAAAATTTTACTACAATAGTAGTCATCCACTTGACTGGCTTCTTGGATGAAAATATTGCAGCTTTATTAACAGAAATTCTCACCCTTACAGAGTGCAAAAATTCTAACTACAGTATATAAAATAAAAAAGTATTGTTTTAATATTAAACCACATAACCCACTGTATTCAGATACTAATCACAAATTTATTATGCAAAGGTAATGAGGATACTGAAGGTTACCAAAATTCCCTAAGACATGACCTGCATCGTAGCAAAATCCAGATCGCTAACATTAGTCACCAAGATTTACAGTATATTGTACTAGATAAATCAATTTAGGATTTCTCTGGAATAACCTCGACATATGTCCTTGCCATGATAAAGCATGAAAGAAAAACTTAATTTTAAACTAAAACTTCATTTTAAACAATAAAATATCCTTATTTAGGGTTTGTTTCTATTTCAACAGTAGAAACATTAAGCACCTGTAAGAAAAAAAGTCAGTGACAGCCAGTGAACTTAAAACGCCAGATTTCTAGCCCAATAATAAGATATAATACTTTCTAAGGAAACTATAAGGCTCTATACAATATTACTTTTTATATCTAATACTACTGTACTTAATAAGATACAAATTTAAAGCTTCATAAAATTTACTAGTTGTATAAACAAAAATATGATAATTTGTTTTCCTAAAGTATATTTCTTGAATAATATGAAACTTTGACCATCACAAGGCTTATTTAAAAAAATAACTAATATAACCATTTTCTGCTACTCCATTACTGAAATGTGGAAAAATAATGTACAAGCTGCCTTTTAAGTTCCGCACAAATCAAATCTGCAGTCATCCAAGAACTACTGATAACCACAATTTCCTATGGCTCCACTTCAATAATTCCATTTATCATTTTGGAGATAAATTGAATTTAAAGATAAGATGCATATACCATACATAGAGTAGGTTGAAAGCAGTAAAATGTGTAAAAGAAAGAAAATACTGAGAAATGAAATAACACGACGAAGAATTACAGCATCTAAAATCTAAACTAAAAATTTGATTCTTTCAAATTCTCATATGTATATGGGTGATCTTTCTCATTTAGTAGAATCAAAATTGCTTAATAACCTTCCCTTCTGGTCATCATATATTTATATGCATGAAATATCCTTATAAATAACCTCATATAATACATGTACAGTTAACTATCCAAAATCCTTCCATAATGTACATCACATACAGAGGTCTCAATTTTTAAAAATGCAATAAACTACAAATTTGTTTGAATTTCATTAGAAAAATGTGCTAAATGCTGTGGAGACAATGGTCTGTCAAAAGAATTAACTTTCTTGCTTTTAAACTGGAATAACACAAATTTCTCTTCTTTAGTAGTGTCAAGCACATTATTTCAAATCTCTTTAATCTCTTTTCAACTGCTTGCCTACATATCAAATTATTTCTTAAAGATCTGTTCTCAGGAATTTCTTTACCCTTACATCTGAGAGTATTTATATAAACTAAGTTATTCAAAATTTATTTAAAGGCTAACTAAACATTTCAATACTATAAGGGAGATTTTCCTCTTTTTCGACAAGACAAAAAGACCTTGATAAACTCCATAGGATGTCAATAATTTTAGAATTTTTTACAAGTTCACACTGCATGTTGATAAATACATCTTATGAATTGATATGCATTCAAAATATTCATATCTTTCTGAAACCCAGAGTTTCTCCATTTGTTAAAACTTTATCGGTGGTCTCCTTTTAATACAGAGATACACTAATCTGGTTCTTTCTCTTGATCAGGTAGTATAATACCTTTATTTAGAGTTGCTCATGAAATTTAAAGAAAATAAAATAGATTTTACAGGGGTACAGAAAGTATGTTGATAAAATAGCAGTAAATCATGAAAATTGGAGTAGTACATTGATGGAAATAATAAAACTTATTGTCAAATACAAACAATAAAAACTGAGCTTCATGCATTCAACTGCAGTTAATCCTGATATCAAGAATGACTTTACTAGTCAAAACTATCAAATTCAGTGAAGAATATTCTATATGCTTACTTAACAAAATAACTGGTATGCAGCTGAATAGTAACCAATAGAGTGAGAGTACAGTATTGATATTAACCAGAAAATATTTCACAATATACTGCCAAACAACTTCAGGCTTCTCTCTCCTTCTCTTTCTAATATGAATATTATCTATTTGTATTCCTTCATTTCCTGATTTATATACCAATCCCTGAACTAAGAACGTAACTTTTTCTTCTTGGCGAACAATCACACAGGTCAACATCTTGGCTGACCCAAGTGAACTACCATGGCCCTTTGGGAAGAAATGGATGCAATGCAGTACAGGTACTGTATAACTGAATAATTCTTGAATACCAAGTGTTTTAACTAAATTCATTTCTAGTTATTATTCACTTCCAGAGACTGCATACAATAACCTTGCTTAGTTAACTTCCTATTAATTACTGTACAAAATATGTGGTGTGGGCCGAGATGTTTGGCTAGTTGGCAGAAGGGCAGGGTATGGAGATTTTAGGTGATAATTTCTTGACTAAAATTTATTTCCAACAATTACCCCAGAAAAGCTTCAATAAGCAAAGAGACTATTTATTGGAGAAAAAATATACGTCCCTTAGTTATCAGGGACCAAAATATATTCAATATATTACTTCCTTGCTTTATATATAGAGATTCTGTGTAAAAATATAAAACCCGAAATATAAATCTTGCATTATAGCCGCATGGAGTAGAAATAGGCTTCAAGTATTGTGAAATTAATTCTTAACAGCTCTTTTCCTCTAATTCACATTTGAAAATGTTCAAGTAAAAATGACTTTCTGGTCTTTTCTTAACTGACAACCTTGCCTTTATAAAGTGGATACCATTACAATTATAAAAAACTAATTAGCATTCACTATAATTTATAGTTAAAGCATATATGTCGGTGAATGACGTTTTACCAATACTGTAGTCCTGACTTAAAAACCACGAATAGCAATCCCCTATTTTATCATGCACGAGTAACAATTTTCTTGAGGGCTACCATAACAACTCAGCACTTGACACGACCTACATCAATGCAAATCCAAGAGCCCCAATATGGGTCACATAGGTTTATGGTATACTGTATTGACATAAATGAAGAAGGAATTTCTCTGAAAATCTTAAGTAGGCTCTTGTAAAAAAGAAAAAGGCATGACATTACGGCTTTTTAAGATAGAAAAAAATTTGCCAGTAAAAATACTACAGCACATTCAACTTAAACTACGCAGACAATGATTTATATATGAAAGTAAATCTCATACATAAACAAGGATATAAATAAAGTATAAAAATCCTCAACAAGAAAGGGTCTCAGCATTATTTTCTACTCCCATCAGTTGCAGTATAATGTGCAAATTAATAATGAACTACAACTTTGAATTCTAATGAATTTCATAAGTTAAGACCTTTCAGTTTTCTTGATTAATCCCCAGAACAACTTTGTTATTACTAAGGTAATTTCAATGCAAACACTACCCTTAAACTACCATAAAATAAATAGATCTTCACGAGTTGAAACAAAATATCTACACATTCACAAGAAAATAATTTTTTTGTTGGATCTTCCTTTCACACAAACCAATAAAAATTCTTTAAGTCTGTATCATAAAATAGGAACTATATGGAAAGAATAACCAAGAATCCATAACAGTACCAAAATCTTCCTAACACTTAATTTTTGTGAAAAAATAAGATTACAAGAAAAGGGCCTCTGCACTAACAAAACACCTTGAATTCATGACAATACTAAGTGTCATAGTCCAAAAAATGCTTGCAACATTCCTTACTTGAAATTCATAACTGATAATTAAAATTCAAGACTAAAACATAGAGCAATATATTTCCATCACGGAAAACTTGAATTCAAATTCAATAAAAGAACAATGCTAGCAAACTGAATCAAATTAATAAGACACAATAATATAACTTTGATAGCTAATGTCTGAATTGAGTTCTGACTCCTATTTATTATCCATAGGTCAGTTGGTACGAGAAAACGCCCTTTTAATCTAATAGCGGAAAAACCAGAATTGGCATCCTTTTAAAATTCACAGGAGTGAACCATCTTAGAAGAAATGGTAACAAACTCAAAGGAAACCCACCCTACTGATACAAATTGCTAACTAGTTCCATACGTATTTAGAAGAGCTGCATCTACAGGTTCCAGACATGAAGGGCAAGTAAAGCTTCTCATCAGCCAGTCATCAATACACTCCGTGTGATAAGTATGCATGCAAGGCAAATATCGCACTCTATCACCAACTGTGAAATCTATCATACAGATAACACACCTGTAAAATGAAATTTTCTTCAATATTAGCTCATAAAGATATACAATTAAATGTAAGAGAAACCATACACTAACTTTAGAAATTATGGTAATAATACCCATACTTTGAGTGATTTATAATTTTCCTAACTATACAAACCCGTGTCTTTAAATAGGGAGTATGATTTCAGCGAAGCTGGAATGCGGCTGTTAAAATTTCTCAATCAGATGTCAGTAGTTGCTGGCTCCAGGTCACTGAGTAGCTACTTTGACCTTCACCTAGAGCTTGCAGGGTGGATGAGGTGGGATGTATAACTTAATTTACTCGTTTGTATAACTAGGAAAAATACAAATTACTTTCAAAATTTGATTTGTTTTTACACAGATACAAACCCTCGTCCTTTAGAGGAGATTTATCCTTAGGTGGGAGGAAGTCCCTGTAACTGAACTGGCTGGATTAAAACCTCGGGATATCATAACCTCAGACGCTAATAAGAGAAAGAGTTGATTTCAATCTATCTCCAATTACCAGTAAATCAGATGATAGGGCTAGGTTCCTATTGTAGACAGTCAAGGAGGAACCTATATCCCCAAGGGGTATATTATTTTCAACGTAAGGGATGGTTTTTACCTTATAATCCATCCTCCCCTTGTCTGGAGAATGGGGGAAAAACACCTCTATCTTAATCTAAAATAGAATAGTAACTCAGTATATAGCTTACCTGCATCAATGTCTGATCCAGCAGCATACATAATGGTTCAACTACTGCACTCCAAGGAAGGAGAAGAAGAAAAGTAAAAAAAGGCCAGACATTCTTACTCTCATCCAAGACCATAATGTTGCAAGCATTATCTTTGACGAGATTCTTCTTGTCCTATTAGGGAGCTAGGTATGCCACACCACCTGCTAAGCTGCTACAACAGGTTCGAAAGATAACATATCGAATGACTTGCGAGTGCATTCCCATAAATTGTGGGCTTGAAAGTTGTCTGCTCTCTCCAGCCTTCAAGATTTGGCCCTTTGAAAGTTTCTTTCTAAAGGCTACTGTAGTGCACCTACACCTCTGACCTCATGTTCACGAGCTAGTGTTGGGTTCCTCCAGCTCACTTGCTGCCTGGGTATGTGCTCTGTTAATCATCTCTGTGTTTTTTATCTTTTTTATCCTACCAAAATGATAAAAAGGTTCTGTAGTCATAGTCTGAAGGGTTGCTTCCACTTCAGGTAGTGTCTTAGTGCCCTCACTGGGCAAAGAAGTAAATCTTCTGGATTGTCAGTTGGTTCCCTAAGAGAGGAGATGGAGGAAATTCAAATCTGTTATCCTTTAAGGCCAGATACTAAGATTTTGCCACAAACTCTGGAATGAAGGAAAGCAACATTTCCCCATCCCTCGGAATAATCAAGTAGATACGATAAGTTGTGCAGTTCTCCTACTTTTTGTAGAACCCAGGGCTAAGACGACTCTCTTGAGAGTTACACCTTGTCATTTGATTATATTGAAAGTTTGAAGCGGGGACCTTTTCAGTGGTCTCAGAACTCTTTGTCATGTTCCAAACCAGACTTCTGAGTTCTCTTGGAGGGAAGGACTACTCAAAACCCTTCAAAAGCATTGCTAACTCCCAAGACAAAGACAGGTCTACGCCTCTCAGTATGAAAACTTTGCTCAAGGCTGAGTGATAGCCTGTCACCACTAAAACTAAAAGGTGCTTCTCTCTATGCAAAAACACAAGTCTACAATCAGTTAGATAGAGGATCTGAGAAAAGTACCCTTTCTATGGCACCAATCACAGAAAATAGCCCATTGGTAGACTACTGTGGAAGATTTTCTAAGGTATTCCAGACATCTCGTGCACAGTGCCTTGCAAAAAGCCTTTCATTCAGATGAGATACGGGATAGCCTCCCCCCATGAATTGCCAGGGATGTCAATGAGTTGTGGTGCCTCTGCACGAAGGGCTGAGTGGCAAGTTGGGCCAAATGATAGGAGGTTTTCTGGCATCCTGACATCGAAGGTCATTGACGCCGATCGAAACCCAAGTCAGCAGCATTAGAAGGTCTGGGTACCATTCTACTTGAGGCCACTTTGGGGCTACCAACATTATCTTGAGGTTTGCGGCGGACAGCATCCTTTGAATCAGGTAACATGACGAAAAAGCAGACATCTAAATTGTACCACGAATGTTGAAATGTGTCCTCTAAAGCTGTAGCCTGATCCAAAATTGGTGAGCAGTGAATCAGGAGCTTCTTGCCGACTCTCATTACAATGAGGTCAATCGTTCGGAAATCCCAAAAGTCAAGAGGCTCCTCGCCACTTGAGGATGAAAGGACCTCCCTGATTCGACCGCTTACCCCTGTCAACTTAAAAGTGTCAAGAGAGCAATCACATTCCTTTTGCTGGGAATGAATCTCGCAGACAGCTCAACTGAGTTGTTCAGTGCCCACTCATCAGCCTGCATTGCCAGCTCACAGAAGTGTTATGAAACAGTACCTTCTTGCTTATTGACATATGTCACTACAGTAGTGTTGTCACTGATCTAAGATACAGAGTACCCAGACTGGTCGTGTTGGAATGACTTTAGTACCAAGAAAGGTGCTTTCAGTTTCAGAATATTGGTATATAGGCTCTTCTTCTCTTGTGACCAACGACCTCTGACAAATTGTTACCTTAGATAAGTGCTCGCAACATTCTTTTGATGCATCCAAATTAAGAAATAAATCTGGAGAAGGACACTCCAAAGGAGTTCCTTCAGGAAAGTCTCATCTCTCAGTCGTCAATCTAGATCAAACCTCGCCTCCAGTTCCACAGGAACTAATTGATGTGGTGGGTCACATCTTGGTGACCAGTGTCTTTTCAGATACCACTGAAGTGACCACTGATATACGTGAAGGAAGAGCTTCTCTGATGATGACAGATAACCCAGTAACTGCTGCCAATGAATTATTGGCAGATGGTTGTAACACGATCGGCACATGAAAAGAATCTTCCTTTTTTTCATGTCTTCTGCTTGGGCGTGAGGCTGGACTTCTCCAGATTTACCATGATTCCTATTTTGTGGCAAAAGGAGAAAAGTTTTTCTTGATATCAAAGGAATTGCCTCAGGGAGAATGGGAGGATCAGTGGGGGAATTTTCTTAATGACTGATCAACTAGGCTCTGAAAATATGCATCTCTCAGGTCCAGAGAGAGCATACAATAATTCTTCCATTTAGCAAATTTTACGGTGTTTGCTGTGTCCATCTTGAAAGGAACTTGTAGCACTAACTCGTTTAAGGCTGAGAGGTCAATTACTGGGTTCCAGCCTCCAGTTGATTTCTCCACTAGGAATAGTCAACTGTAGAAACCTGGAGATCCATCCAGGATTACTTATAGTGTGGCCTTTTCCTTCATCTTTTGTACTACTGCCTGAAGAATCAGCTTTTTTCAGAAAAATGTTATTTTGATAATAAAATAAATTTTTGAATATACTTACCCGGTGATTATATAGCTGCAACTCTGTTGCCCGACAGACAACTCTACGGTAAAAACTCGCCAGCGATCGCTACACAGGTTGCGGGTGTGCCCAACAGCGCCATCTGTCGTCCAGATACCCAGTACTCAATGTAAACAAAGACTCAATTTTCTCCTCGTCCCACTGCATCTCTATTGGGGAGGAAGGGAGGGTCCTTTAATTTATAATCACCGGGTAAGTATATTCAAAAATTTATTTCATTATCAAAATAACATTTTTCAATATTTAACTTAGCCGGTGATTATATAGCTGATTCACACCCAGGGGGGTGGGTAGAGACCAGCAATATATGTTTACACTTTTATGAGCTAAGAGTTTTTATTTCATTTTAGAAGTTATCAAAATAACAAAAACAAAATAAATAGGTACCTGGTAAGGAAGTCGACTTGAACAATTACTCTGCCTTTTAAGTACGTCTTCCTTACGGAGCCTCGCGATCCTCTTAGGATGCTGATCGACCCCTAGGATCTGAAGTATCAAGGGTTGCAACCCCTACAACAGGACCTCATCAAAACCCCTAATCTAGGCGCTCTCAAGAAATGACTTTGACCACCCGCCAAATCAACCAGGATGCGAAAGGCTTCTTAGCCTTCCGGACAACCCAAAAAACAACAATAAAAACATTTCAAGAGAAAGATTAAAAGGGTATGGAATTAGGGAATTGTAGTGGTTGAGCCCTCACCCACTACTGCACTCGCTGCTACGAATGGTCCCAGTGTGTAGCAGTTCTTGTAAAGAGACTGGACATCTTTCAAGTAAAATGACGCGAACACTGACTTGCTTCTCCAATAGGTTGCGTCCATTATACTTTGCAGAGATATATTTTGCTTAAAGGCCACGGAAGTTGTTACAGCTCTAACTTCGTGCGTCTTCACCTTAAGCAAAGTTCGGTCTTCCTCACTCAGATGTGAATGAGCTTCTCGTATTAACAATCTGATAAAGTCTGACCAAGCATTCTTTGACAAAGGCAAGGATGGTTTCTTAACTGAACACCATAAAGCTTCAGATTGGCCTTGTAAAGGTTTAGTACGCTTTAAATAGAACTTAAGAGCTCTAACAGGGCATAAGACTCTTTCTAGTTCATTGCCTACGATCTCCGATAAGCTGGGGATATCGAAAGATTTAGGCCAAGGCCGAGAAGGCAGCTCATTTTTGGCTAGAAAACCAAGTTGTAGCGAACAAGTGGCTTTTTCTGACGAAAATCCTATGTTCTTGCTGAAAGCATGAATCTCACTGACTCTTTTAGCCGAGGCTAAGCATACCAGGAAAAGAGTCTTAAGAGTGAGATCTTTCAGGGAGGCTGATTGTAACGGCTCCAACCTGTCTGACATGAAGAATCTTAGTACCACGTCTAAATTCCATCCAGGGGTAGCCAAACGACGCTCCTTGGTGGTCTCAAAAGACTTAAGGAGGTCTTGCAGATCTTTATGTTTGGAAAGATCTAAGCCTCTATGCCGGAAGACCGATGCCAACATGCTTCTGTAGCCCTTGATAGTGGGAGCTGAAAGGGATCGTCCTTTTCTCAGGTATAAGAGAAAAACAGCTATTTGAGCTACAGAGGTACTGGTCGAGGATACAGAAACTGACTTGCACCAGTCTCGGAAGACTTCCCACTTCGATTGGTAGACTCTAATGGAAGAAGCTCTCCTTGCTCTAGCAATCGCACTGGCTGCTTCCTTCGAAAAGCCTCTAGCTCTCGAGAGTCTTTCGATAGTCTGAAGGCAGTCAGACGAAGAGCGTGGAGGCTTTGGAGTACCTTCTTTACGTGCGGCTGACGTAGAAGGTCTACCCTTAGAGGAAGACTACTGGGAACGTCTACTAACCATCGAAGTATCTCGGTGAACCATTCTCTCGCGGGCCAGAGGGAAGCAACTAACGTCAACCTTGTCCCTTCGTGAGAGGCGAACTTCTGCAGTACCTTGTTGACAATCTTGAACGGTGGGAATGCGTAGAGATCCAGATGTGACCAATCTAGGAGGAAAGCATCTATATGTATTGCTGCTGGGTCCGGGACTGGAGAGCAATAGATTGGAAGCCTCTTGGTCAGCGAGGTTGCAAAGAGATCTATGGATGGTTTTACCCCAAGTGGCCCAAAGTCTCTTGCACACATCCTTGTGGAGGGTCCATTCGGTTGGAATTACTTGCCCTTTCCGACTGAGACAATCTGCTATGACGTTCAAGTCGCCTTGGATGAACCTCGTTACTAGGGAGATGTCTTGACCTTTTGACCAGATGAGCAGGTCCCTTGCGATCTCGTACAACGTCAGTGAGTGGGTACCTCCTTGTTTGGAGATGTACGCCAAGGCCGTGGTGATGTCCGAGTTAACTTCCACCACTTTGCCTCGAAGGAGAGACTTGAAGCTTTTCAAGGCCAGATGTACTGCCAACAGCTCCTTGCAGTTGATATGCATGCTCCTCTGACTCGAGTTCCACAGTCCTGAGCATTCCCAACCGTCTAGTGTCGCGCCCCAGCCCACGTCCGATGCGTCCGAGAAGAGAACGTGGTTGGGAGTCTGAACAGCCAGGGGAAGACCCTCTCTTAGGTTGATATTGTCCTTCCACCAAGTCAGACAAGACTTTATCTTTTCGGAAACCGGGATCGAGACCGCTTCTAGCGTCTTGTCCTTTTTCCAGTGAAAAGCTAGATGGTATTGAAGAGGACGGAGGTGTAGTCTTCCTAGTGACACAAATTGTTCCACGGATGACAGCGTCCCTACCAGACTCATCCACAGCCTGACTGAGCAGCGTTCCTTCTTCAGCATCTTCTGGATGGATAGCAGGGCTTGATCTATTCTGGGGGCTGATCGTCTTGTTGTTCAGCAACGTCCTCATCAGAGGGTTCCTCATCCGAAAACTGATGAGGAAACGGCAACGGAGTGGGCAACGTCTGGCTCGCTGAGTCCGGTCGCACTGGTGGATGCGTGACGGAGCCGGACGCAACATCATGGAACTGCTGCACAGTCTGTGAACTGTCAACAACCATGGGTGCGCGAGGAAGCACAGCGTCAACCCGAGACTGTCTAGACCGTCTGGGTTGTGCAGTCAACACCCTACCGGGTTGCTGAGGTTGACGCACTGCGTCAAAACAAGTCACCTCTGCTGGTTGTTGAACGTCCTGAACGTCAACAACCACCTCCGAGCGTCGCTTAACGTCAACGTGCGGCTGGCAACCCACACTGGGTCGCATCGGTGGAGGAACCACCTCAACTAGCAGACGCGAGTAGGTTACCTCAGCGTCAACAGGGCGCACAACCGACCGGTTGGAAGGTTGTTGGCCAGAAGGTTCGGTAGCAACCTTCTCCGCATTAAAGTCCTCTATCAAGGACGCAAGCTTGGACTGCATGTCTTGCAGCAAAGCCCATTTAGGGTCTACGGGAGCAGGTGTGGCTACAGACGGGGTTAGCGACTGAGGCGGTACCGCTTACCATCCCTGAAAGCCTTGTTATGCATGACATAATTGTACAGCAAAACTTCAAAGGCTCGAAAACAGCTGTGAAGTTGACCTGTAAACAACTTGGAGCGTCTCCTGGCCAGGCGCCAGGGAGAGTCTACGAGAATTGAGAAGTCTATCTGGGCAGAGGCATGAACTCCCAAGCCGAGAACTTCTCTCGTGTCATATCAGACTCTCGCTCTATAAACCAGTTTAAAAGAAGGGAAAGCAAAGGCTGTATCCCCCAAACTCCTCCTGGTGAAAAACCAGTCGCCTAGCCAACGTAAAGCTCTCTAGGAGAGCGAGAGAGCACTAGCTTAAAAACAACGGCTTCGAAGTAGCTAGGCCTAGTGTAAGCTCTGACGTTTAGGCGAACGAGGAGCAGCAGTTACAAAAAGATCCGGACAAAGATCCTTAAAAAAAATCATCATGATTTAATTAAAGTCCATAGGAGGCTAAGCAGCTTTAGGCTCCTCTCCATCTGACAGAGTCCTCAAGGGAATATCAGTAGGAGGGGGAACAGCAACTTCCTCATCTACAGGAACCTTGTCCGATAAAAGCTGAGTCTCAAGCAAGGGAGAGACCTACCGTGGTGGCAATGCTTTACAAGCAGAGTCCACACTCATTGGTGCATTAGTAGCGGACCAGAACGCAACGTCATGTAACTGCTTGACAGTCTGTGAACTGTCAACAACTGAACTGTCAACCACAACAGGTGCGTGAGGACGCACAGCGTCCACTCGAGACTGCTTTGACTGCCTAGACTGAGCAGTCAAAACAACTCTAGAATGCGGAGGTTGACGCACAGCGTCAAAACAAGTCAACTCCGATTGTTAGTGAACGTCTTGAACGTCAACAGGAGCATCAGCAAGTGGCCTAACGTCCCAATGCGGCTGAAAAACCACACGAGACCGCATCGAGTGTGGTTCTAAACAACCTGACTGACGTGACTAAGCTACGCCAACGTCAACAGTAAGCACAAAGGAACGTTAGGTTGGCTGAAAGCCAGGATATCGATGAGATAAACGGCTAGACTCAACGGACTAATCGGCAGAATAGTCTTCCATAAGGGAGGCAAGCATATACTGCATGTCTTGCCATACAACCCATTAAGGATCAACGGAAATGGTTGTGGTAAGAGACGAGGGTAACGTCTGTGACCGCAACACTTTGCCAACAAAAAAAAGACTCTCGGAGTCTGTGTTACGCTTTTGTTAGGCGGCGAGCAGTTATCCGATGACTGCATAGGGTCAGAGCTGTCCTAATGGTTGTAACCAGGACGCTGGACCTGTCCTGAAAGGACTGACTTTCGCTTAAGGGCTTCGAAACCTTGTGACAGGTTTCTTATGCGAAAAGCCTTCGGATGACGAGGAGAAACAACGTCTCTCTCGTCTTATGGTAGGGGAGATCTTGGTAAGATACACCCGATACCATAGAGGGAAAACGTCTGTTCGTTGATCAAGGCCTCTCGAACCCATAAGTCGTTTGACATTACTTCTCCCCTGGGCTTGGGAGCATGCAGAGGTCCCGGACTAGGTGAACGACAGGCACGAACAGACGAACCCTCGGACGCAACACTGTAACACTTTGCGCATATCACTTTATCACTTCGATTTTCTGTTTTGCACTTATTTCACTGAAATCGAAACTTTTACTGATTTCTACCTGAAACACGCAATTCTACCCTTCATTAAAAGGTAGTAATTGCGAAATCAGTCGTATAATGCAAGCTCATTAATACCAGCAAAAAACAGAAAACATATTTTAAGATAAAAAAATCAGTGGCTGGGAAAGAGACTAAACACTAGTTCATATAACTACGTTTTCAATCTCTCACCGCACATAGCCTGGGGACGAGAATAAAAAACTAAAAACGTTTTATCCTTCCTCCCCGTACAGCGACTAGGGACGAGAGTAACTTGAGAACAACGTTACCCGCTTGAACGGAACGTTTTCTCTCCTCTCTTTCCCTCCGTCTCTATCTCTCTCTCTTTCTCTCTTGATTTCGCACCTAAGAGAAGAGCCCAATTATATCTCGTCAAAAAAAACATGTTATTTGACTAAAGGAAAAAACTGAAAGGTTTTTCAAATAAAAAGTTCCTTTAAAATAGAATTTAAAACATTTAAGCTAAGAAAGAATGAACAAAACGTCAGAATCGATTTACTCTTACTGCAAAGTGAAACCGTGATACACTCTCTCTCTATCGTAACGATAGAGCGCATGTTGAACGTCCTGAACGTCAACAACTGCGTAGCATAAATAAACAAAACGTTAGTTCATCTTTGAAAACAGTACGAAGACTATCAAAGAAATTCTTTCATAAAATATTACATTTAAAAAGTTTTAAATCCTTTAAAAGCTAATTACGATATAAAGGGCTCAACGTTGATTAACTTCGGTTTCCAAGTTAGGACCGCCTACTCTCAGGAAAGGTCTATATAAACAAAACATTAAAATTTATTTTTATATGTTTATAATAAATGGAAAGTTAATCGAAGAGGCCTAATAAAGGCGGAGAGATATAAAATATATAGAGGAAAATCTATAACGTGATAAGATAATTACTAAAAGCCTAAACACACTTCTGTCTAAGGGAAGGGTCGGCCATTTAAAAGTGAAAGAAAGTCCATACTCTCTTTGTCACCATAATTAAATCTATCCAAAACGAGTTCAAGATTTAAGATGAAGATAAAACACCTGCATAGCGAAAGCTCAAAACTAGAATAAAGTACTTCACCAATTAGTTGTGAAAAAACTCCAGTTTAGCAACAGCGAGTAAGTACGTCTTGTCGATAGCTCGACAGAGAGAAAAAATTGAGTCTTTGTTTACACTGAGTACTGGGTATCTGAACGACAGATGGCGCTGTTGGGCACACCCCAACCTGTGTAGCGATCGCTGGCGAGTTTTTACCGTAGAGTTGTCTGTCGGGCAACAGAGTTGCAGCTATATAATCACCGGCTAAGTTAAATATTGAAAATTCAGATGGTATAACTACAACTTTGACGTCAGAGTCTGAGTAAGGGGAGGACGAAAGTGAACGGGAGGCGGAATCACTATCTGAGGACATTCACTGTAGTCCTCTGCCCCATGGTACTGCCACCTTGCCACCAGGTTGCTAGGCTTCGCCCTACTCGTGGCAGCTGCACGAGGAGATTGCCTTCCCCAATGGATTCTAGCTATTCCTCTGGGCTTGGTAAAACAAGGATGAAAGGGTTGTGCTTTGTTTACAGAGTTAAGTACCAGTAGTGTATAGACAACTTTAATAATTATAGCAGTAAAATCTAAAAATAAAAAATCAATAGTCTTAGATAATATTTCTGTAGCAAAGTATTTCAGGAAAGACATTAGTTAAAAATAAATATAACTGTGAACTTAAGACTTACACAAAACAACAATGTTGCTTAAAGCAAGAAAAACCACACAAAAATGCTAAGATTGTTCTAGTATCCCTAAAACAGCAAACAACTTTCAAAATTCTATTATCCATGAAACACCAACCAACTTTCAAAATTCTAGTACCCCTGAAACCCTAAAAAACTATCAAAATTCTAGTATCCCTGAACACCAAAAAACTATCAAAATTCTAGTACCCCTGAAACACCAAAAAACTATCATAATTCTAGTATCCCTGAAACACCCAACAACTATCAAAGCAAGTGTTGTGTGTTATAATCTTTATAACAAATCCAATGTCTGTGACTACAAAGGCACAGCAGCTGAAAGAAAAGTGAGTTGACAAGTCGATTGCTTGGGTTGCAACAATCGGCCCCTCAACCTCGAACTTCCAATCAATTACTTTGTTACCAAGGTATATCCATACAATGGGCAAAGGTTTCTATTCTTGTGGGAAAAATTTTAGTTATTTATTATAACAGACTGTGCATTAATAAGATGGACATTAAAATCTATTACAACTGTCAAATAAATCATGAATGTTCAAAGACCAGAACATACATCCAAGTACAGTAATAAGTTGAAGCTTTATCAAGTACTGTACTCAACCTTCCCTGCCCCATTTACTGATCATATCTCGACATATTTTTACATATAAAGGTAGGTGTATAAGATTACTTATAATTCCTTTCCTTTATCTCAATACTGTACCACTTCCAGTACCCAAAGAGATGACATGGGTGGCTGTGGTTAAGTAAGTAAACTATGTTTAATTTCTAATCTCAGGCACTAATTTCTGCGATAACCTTTAAGTTTCTGATATAAATACATTATTGCTATTAGAGAAAAAATATGGAGGAATATAAATTATTTTACCTTTAGATTACAGTGTACTAAATCATTGATAAAATGTACAGTATATCTTCACCTCCATTTCATAAATTTCTACTTTATATAAGCCCCTGGACTTGTATCCTGCTTTTCCAACTATGGTTGTAGCTTAGCAATTATGTTATTTTCATTAGTAAAATAAATTTTTGAATATACTTACCCGGTGATCATATAGCTGTCAGCTCTGCTGCCCGACAGAAAAACCTAAGGACGAAATACGCCAGCGATCGCTATACAGGTGGGGGTGTACATCAACAGCGCCATCTGTCAAGCAGGTACTCAAGTACTCGATGTCAACACAGAACCAATTTTCTCCTCGGCCCACTGGGTCTCTATTGGGGAGGAAGGGTGGGTCCTTTAATTTATGATCACCGGGTAAGTATATTCAAAAATTTATTTTACTAATGAAAATAACATTTTCCAATATTAAACTTACCCGGTGATCATATAGCTGATTCACACCCAGGGGGGTGGGTAGAGACCAGCATATATGTTAACATTAAGAGCTAAGTATTTCGTATTTCATTTTAGCAGTTATTCAAAATAACAAACATAAAATTAATAAGTACCTGGTAAGGAAGTCGACTTGAACAATTACTCTGCCTTTTTTAAGTACGTCTTCCTTACTGAGCCTCGCGATCCTCATAGGATGCTGAGCGACTCTTAGGAGCTGAAGTATGAAGGGTTGCAACCCATACTAAAGGACCTCATCAAAACCTCTAATCTAGGCGCTTCTCAAGAAAGAATTTGACCACCCGCCAAATCAACCAGGATGCGAAAGGCTTCTTAGCCTTCCGGACAACCCAAAAACAACAATAAAAAGCATTTCAAGAGAAAGATTAAAAAGGTTATGGGATTAGGGGAATGTAGTGGTTGAGCCCTCACCCACTACTGCGCTCGCTGCTACGAATGGTCCCAGGGTGTAGCAGTTCTCGTAAAGAGACTGGACATCTTTAAGGTAAAATGATGCGAACACCGACTTGCTTCTCCAATAGGTTGCATCCATTACACTCTGCAGAGATCTGTTTTGTTTGAAGGCCACTGAAGTTGCGACAGCTCTAACTTCATGTGTCCTTACCTTCAGCAAAGCATGGTCCTCCTCATTCAGATGGGAATGAGCTTCTCGAATCAAAAGTCTGATATAATAAGAAACTGCATTCTTCGACATTGGTAAAGAAGGTTTCTTAATGGCGCACCATAAAGCTTCTGATTGTCCACGTAATGGCTTAGTCCGTCTCAAATAGTACTTAAGAGCTCTTACCGGGCATAGTACTCTTTCTTGTTCATTTCCAACCAAATTAGCAAGGCTTGGAATATCGAACGATTTGGGCCAAGGACGAGAAGGAAGTTCGTTTTTGGCTAAAAAACCAAGCTGTAAGGAACATGTAGCCGTTTCAGATGTAAATCCAATGTTCCTGCTGAAGGCGTGTATCTCACTGACTCTTTTAGCTGTTGCTAAGCAGACGAGGAAAAGAGTTTTCAAAGTGAGATCTTTAAAAGAGGCTGATTGAAGTGGTTCGAACCTTGCTGACATAAGGAATCTTAGTACCACGTCTAAGTTCCAACCTGGTGTGGCCAACCGACGCTCCTTCGAGGTCTCAAAAGACTTAAGGAGGTCCTGTAGATCTTTGTTGTTGGAAAGATCTAAGCCTCTGTGACGGAAGACTGCTGCCAACATGCTTCTGTAACCCTTGATCGTGGGAGCTGAAAGGGATCTTTCCTTCCTTAGGTATAAAAGGAAGTCAGCTATCTGAGTTACAGAGGTACTGGTTGAGGATACTGATTTAGACTTGCACCAGCTTCGGAAGACTTCCCACTTCGACTGGTAGACTTTGAGAGTGGATGTCCTCCTAGCTCTAGCAATCGCTCTGGCTGCCTCCTTCGAAAAGCCTCTAGCTCTCGAGAGTCTTTCGATAGTCTGAAAGCAGTCAGACGAAGAGCGTGGAGGCTTGGGTGTACCTTCTTTACATGCGGCTGACGCAGAAGGTCCACTCTTAGAGGAAGTGTTCTGGGAACGTCTACTAGCCATTGCAGTACCTCGGTGAACCATTCTCTCGCGGGCCAGAGGGGAGCAACCAACGTCAACCTTGTCCCTTCGTGAGAGGCGAACTTCTGCAGTACTCTGTTGACAATCTTGAACGGGGGGAACGCATAAAGGTCTAGATGGGACCAATCCAGAAGAAAGGCATCTATGTGAACTGCTGCTGGGTCCAGAATCGGTGAACAATAAATTGGGAGCCTCTTGGTCATCGAGGTTGCGAACAGATCTATGGTGGGCTGGCCCCACAATGCCCATAGTCTGTTGCATACATTCTTGTGAAGGGTCCACTCTGTTGGGATGATTTGACCCTTCCGGCTGAGGCGGTCTGCCATGACATTCATGTCGCCTTGAATGAACCTCGTTACTAGGGATATGTTTCGATCTCTTGACCAGGTGAGGAGGTCCCTTGCGATCTCGTACAACGTCATCGAATGAGTCCCTCCTTGCTTGGAGATGTACGCCAAGGCTGTGGTGTTGTCGGAGTTCACCTCCACCACCTTGCCTAGAAGGAGGGACTTGAAGCTTCTCAAGGCCAGATGAACTGCCAGTAGCTCCTTGCAGTTGATGTGCAACTCGCTTTGAACCGCATTCCAGGTGCCCGAGCATTCCCGACCGTCCAATGTCGCACCCCAGCCCGTGTCCGATGCGTCCGAGAAGAGAAGGTGGTCGGGGGTCTGAACAGCCAGTGGCAGACCCTCCCTGAGGAGAATGTTGTTCTTCCACCAAGTCAGTGAAGACTTCATCTTCTCGGAAATAGGAACCGAGACCGCTTCTAGCGTCTTGTCCTTTCTCCAGTGAGCAGCTAAGTGAAATTGAAGGGGGCGGAGGTGGAGTCTCCCTAACGCGATGAACTGGTCCAGTGATGAAAGCGTCCCTATCAGACTCATCCACTGTCTGACTGAACATCGGTCCTTCTTCAGCATGGACTGGATGCATTCTTGGGCTTGACTGATTCTGGGGGCCGACGGAAAAGCCCGAAAAGCTTGACTCTGAATCTCCATTCCTAGGTATACTATAGTTTGGGATGGGACGAGTTGGGACTTTTCTATATTGACCAGGAGACCCAATTCCTTGGTCAGATCTAGAGTCCACTGTAGATTCTCCAGACAGCGACGACTTGACGCAGCTCTTAAAAGCCAGTCGTCCAAATAGAGGGAGGCTCTGATGTTTGCTAAATGCAGGAATTTGGCAATATTCCTCATCAGTTTGGTAAAAACTAGAGGTGCCGTGCTTAGGCCAAAGCACAGGGCTTGGAACTGGTATACAACCTTCCCGAAAACGAACCTTAGAAAAGGTTGGGAATCTGGGTGGATGGGGACGTGAAAGTAAGCGTCCTTTAGGTCTAACGAGACCATCCAGTCTTCCTTCCTGACCGATGCTAGAACCGACTTTGTCGTCTCCATGGTGAACGTCTGCTTTGTGACAAAGACATTCAGAGCACTGACGTCTAGCACCGGTCTCCACCCTCCTGTCTTCTTCGGCACTAAGAAGAGGCGGTTGTAGAAGCCCGGGGATTGATGGTCCCGGACTATGACTACCGCTCCCTTTTGTAGTAAGAGAGACACCTCTTGCTGTAAAGCTAGTCTCTTGTCCTCCTCTCTGTACCTGGGAGAGAGGTCGATGGGAGTTGTTGCTAGAGGGGGCTTGCGCAAGAATGGAATCTTGTACCCCTCCCTGAGTAACTTCACAGACTGTGCGTCTGCGCCCCTGTTCTCCCAGGCCTGCCAGTAGTTCTTGAGCCTGGCTCCCACTGCTGTCTGAAGAAGGTGGCAGTCAGACTCTGCCTCTAGAGGACTTGGAACCCTTCTTCTTGCTCCCACGTTGACTTCCGGCACGAGCACCTCCTCTGCTGGAGGCTCTGCCACGAAAGGGCGGAATGAACCTTGACGCTGGAGTGTCCATCCTGGGTCTAGGCACGGAGGGCAAAGGGGTGGCTTTGCGTGCGGATGACGCCACCAGGTCATGGGTGTCTTTCTGGATCAAGGAGGCAGCAATCTCCTTGATCAACTCTTCAGGGAAGAGACACTTCGAGAGTGGAGCAAACATAAGCTCCGACTTTTGACATGGGGTGACTCCAGCTGACAAGAAGGAGCAAAGGTGATCCCGCTTCTTGAGGACCCCAGACACGAAAGAAGCCGCAAGCTCACTAGAACCATCCCGTATGGCTTTGTCCATGCAGGACATGATGAGCATGGAAGTTTCCTTATCAGAAGGGGAGGTCTTCCTGCTCAACGCTCCCAAACACCAGTCCAAGAAGTTAAAGACTTCGAATGCACGGAAAACTCCCTTCATAAGATGGTCCATATCCGAAGGAGTCCAGCAAATCTTGGAGCGTCTCATAGCCAGCCTGCGGGGAGAGTCTACCAGACTTGAGAAGTCGCCCTGGGCAGAGGCAGGAACTCCCAAGCCGAGAACTTCTCCCGTGGCATACCAGACGCTAGATCTGGAAGCAAGCTTGACCGGGGGAAACATGAAGGATGTCTTCCCAAGTTGCTTCTTGGACTGCAACCACTCTCCCAGTACCCTTAAAGCTCTCTTGGACGAGCGAGCGAGTACGAGCTTCGTAAAGGCAGGTGCTGCTGACTGCATGCCTAAAGCGAACTCAGAGGGAGGCGAGCGTGGTGCTGCAGACACAAACTGATCCTGATATAAATCCTTGAACAGCGCAAGCACTTTCCTAAAGTCTAAGGAGGGAGGCGTGGTCTTGGGTTCTTCGATGTCCGAGTGTTGGTCGTCAAGATGTGCAGCTTCGTCATCATCAGAGATTCCATCGTCTGAATGTTGAGGAGGAAGAGGCAACGGAGTAGGTAAAAGCTGGACGGCTGAGTCCGGCAGCACGGGTGCATGCGTGGCTGCACTGGACCCAACGTCATGCCACTGTTGGTCAGTCTGAGAACTGGCAACAACCAAAGCTGAGTGGGTGCGCAAAGCGTCTACTCCCGACTGTGGGAGGATAGCGGAGACCACCGTGGGTTGCGGAGGCTGACGCACCGCGTCAAAACACGGCAGCTTAACTCCACCCTCCTGTTGTTGTGGTAGCTCACGAACGACAACGGAGGGTTCCGTGCGTCTGTGAACGTCAGCATGCGTCTGGCAGGGTCGACTGCGCATGGGTGGAGGAGCTCTCACAGCTGGAGTGTGGGAGCAGGCAGCCTCAGCGTCTGCTGGGCGCACAACCGTGGCAGGTTGTAGGCTAACGGGTGCAGCGTCAACCTTCTCCGCACGAAACTCCTGCATAACAGCAGCTAACTGAGTCTGCATAGACTGCAGCAAAGACCACTTAGGGTCTACAAAAGCGGGTGCGGCAACAGACGGAGTTACTGTCCGTTGAGACTTAGGGTCTAAAACAGCGGGTGCGGCAACAGACGGAGTTACTGCCTGTTGCGGTACCACTTTGCCTCTCTTAGGAGGTGTGCAGACGTCGGAGGACTGCAGCGAGTCCGAACTGACCCAGTGGCTACACCTGGGCCGTTGGACTTGCTCGGAAGGGACCTTACGTTTAAGAGGCCGTGAGACCTTGGTCCATCGTTTCTGTCGAGAAACCTCTTCCGCAGACGAGGAAAAAACGGGCTCACTCGTCTTCTTGTGGGTGGGACGATCTAGGAAAGATACGTCCGAAACCACGGAGGGAACGTCTGTCCGCTGATTAAAGCCTGTCGAACCCTTTGGTCGTACGACATTGCTTCTCCCCTGGGCTTAGGAGCTTGCAAGAGGTCCCGGACTGGGAGGACGACAGGCACGAACAGACGCACCCTCATGCGTAACACTGACACTTTTCACTGCACTGACACTCACTTCACTTCCCACTGCACTTTTACCTTTCAACTCCCTGACGTCAGCCATGAGTTGATTGCGGTCATTCGCCAATGACTCGACTCTCTCACCTAGAGCCTGGATGGCACGCATCATATCTGCCATTGAAGGTTGATGAGAGCTAGCAGGGGGGTCGGGTGCAACCACTACAGGGGAAGGAATAGGTTGAGGGGCATGGGGAG
The DNA here is from genome assembly GCF_036898095.1 of Palaemon carinicauda. Taxonomy (NCBI): domain Eukaryota; kingdom Metazoa; phylum Arthropoda; class Malacostraca; order Decapoda; family Palaemonidae; genus Palaemon; species Palaemon carinicauda. Next base: position 15,926,959 of record NC_090746.1, read on the forward strand.
AGGAAAAATCAACAGAGCGAGACGAACTCCTCCTGATCCTATCCTTCTCTAGCCTACGTGCATATTTCAGGAATTCTTGAAACCCGAATTCCGAAAGCCCAACGCATTCCTCACATCGATCTTCCAATTGACAGGCTTTACCCCTACAATTGGAACAAACGGTGTGCGGATCGATAGAGGCCTTCGGAAGACGCCTAGAACAGTCCCTAGCGCTACACTTCCTGTACTTGGGGACTTGAGAAGGGTCAGACATCTTGAATTAGTCAAAGGGGGGAATTCAAAATCTATCCAAGTCGTCAACAAATAATCCAAATTCATAAAAAGAATGCAAGGAAGTATTGAAGATAACTTCTGCACAGCGATAGCTAATAACCAGAAATGAATACTTCACCAAATAACGTGAAAATCAATCCAGAAAACAACAGCGTATTCAATAGGTCTTGCCGGTGGCACGACAGAGAGAAAATTGGTTCTGTGTTGACATCGAGTACTTGAGTACCTGCTCGACAGATGGCGCTGTTGATGTACACCCCCACCTGTATAGCGATCGCTGGCGTATTTCGTCCTTAGGTTTTTCTGTCGGGCAGCAGAGCTGACAGCTATATGATCACCGGGTAAGTTTAATATTGGAAAATCAATAATAACAATATCACATAATGCCGTGTATATATAATGGTAATTTCTAATTGAATTTTCAATAAATCTTAATATAAATAGATCAAGAAAAAATATGTAAGAATCTATTAATGTAAGTAGTTAAAATCTTGAAGGCCCTAATAATTTCATAATAACTACCTTTGATTTTAGTATTGCACTCCTTTTGAGGTATTGCCTTATGAAAATATTTGGTCAGTTGTGACCTTATTTGAAAATATACAGCAATAAAAGTTTCTTAACTTTCATAAAAAAAAGTTATTATATATAATTTCATTAACTTCAATTATAAGATTTATGATTACACTACATGACCCCAACTGCTCATTTACATCATTAACACTAACACCAATGTTAAATTTGGTGGTAACTAAATACACGATATGAAATTTAATTAACCCTTTGATATTCCTAGATACAAACCTTGTCTGTGGTAAAAATGCATTCAGTTCTGACTTCATACTTTTGAACTTAGCAATAGTCCTATTCTTCTGTCAGTATAAATTTATTTTCACAGCATAATATATAGTTTCATATATGATTTTTATTACAGATATATGATATTGAAAGCCTCCTAGTTTTAGGGAAAGTAGAATTGAACTGTTCACCAACAACCTTTCAATGTCTATAAATCTATAAAAGGGGTTCCTCGACAATCATCCTTTTTGTAAAATATTTAAAATTCTACAAAAACTCCAATCATCTAGATTGCATATTGAAGGATTTCTTCATATTTACTCCAAAAATACTGGTACTAATAAAGACTTGCATCATCTAGGATCTCATTAAGGGAAAAATAAAAATACAATGCACAGTAAAAGGTACCTGCAGCATGAAACTTTCTTCAAATGACAGAAGCTTTCATAGCTGCTAATAACCTTTGCTTGAAGTTACTCTAAAAGCAATTTAGCAATCAGCAGTACTTATACTTGAATCCTTTTATCCCCCCCCCCCAAAAAAAAAGAGAACTACTTACTCTCCACTCTTTTTCGAACCGTCATATATTCCACATGGCAAATGTGTTATAAGGCCCATTCGCTTAGCAATCTTCACCTGCTCCTCCTCTGTTAACTGAGATGCTGGACGACTGACAGACGGAGAAGGAAAAAACATGGGGGCTGCCTCCTGGTGAATGTTAAGGTGGTGTAAGTTTTTATTTAACATTTATTTGTACATAATGCATTGCATAAGTTTTTAATATAACAAATTTGGAAATAATTTGTATTTTTCCTAACATACAAACCTGGAGCTATTTATAGGGTATATTCTTTCAGCTGCGCTGAAAGTATACACCCTATAAATAGCGAAGGTTTGTATGTGTCGGAACAATTAAAATTTGTACATAATGCATTCAATATAACATGGCTTCTACAGTAATACAGCATTTATGGTGAAAAAAAAAAAAATCTATACCCATATTAACAAAAAAAATTTATGACATCTGACAGTTGTTCCCTTAACATAAAAATAATTTAACCTTAATGAAAATGTACAGTACAACTTTCAAAGATATCTATAACAGATTATTCAACATACTACAATCTAGAAATCCATACTGCACATAAATAATCTCCTCAATATCAAGAGAATATGGGTTTCAACCCCCAGCCAAGCAGAAGTAATTTCTGTTTCATATCTATAGTAGTACTATTCTGACCTATTGCTCCCCCCGCTCTTTAAAGACAATACAACACGAGTAATATGATCTCTCAAGTGCACTTCAGCAACAATCCTCTATTCTTTTGTCCAACCCTTAAATTTGGATAAAATTTTGCACTGATCTGCACTACCTTTCTTTACTTTCAGTTCTTCACTTATCCCCTTTTTTCTACAAATATCTGGGTCATCTTGACACTTTTTCCATCCACTTTCATATCTATTGCTTCTCTGACAAACTGTTCTCCATCCCTTCATTTCACGTCTAATCCCTCTAAATATATGATGTTGTGAACAGAACCAGCTTCTGGAAAAATTTCACCAACAATTCTGCATGTGCAATGTGATCTTCCTACTGTACTCCAGGAAAAAACCAGAACAATTTTTAGGCAGACCTTTTCAAAATGTCTTACATTTTTTGCTGTATTGGGTGGTACAGGACTTGCATCCCCATGGTAAATATGTGGTCTCTCTCTACTAATAGGTTACATCTTTTTGGCGTTAGTTTAGCTATGACAAGAGGAAATGCAGTAATGACAAATGACAAGGAAGAAAACTTTGTGGTAAATGTCTTTAAAAAGAAGGTAGTATTTATTAAGGTAATTATAAAGGAATCAAACAAATGGAGGATAAAAATTTAAGAAAACATATTTGATAAGAAATAACAAGAAATTGTGTAGAATGGTGAGCACTACTGAACAGGTTTATTAGAGAGAGAGGTACAGTAACTGTTGATGATGTCTTCATAATAAAAGTTACAGGAAAAGAGGCTGGAATAGGAAGCTTTCCTGTGCATTTCCAGACATATATTACTTTAATAGCCTAATCCCCAAAGCTACAGTAATACTCACAAATTCCACCTTTCTTTTTCGTTCATGGAATAATCCATGAAGTTGGCCAGTAATCTTTTGACAAAAGGCCAGAAGGGTCATCTAAATCGTTTTTAGTTAATAGAAGTGGAGGAGAGACCAATGGGAACCTTCCTATTTGGCATATCCTAGATCAATATGTTCAATACTTTTTCACTTTAAAAATTGATCACATACTACCGCGGTAACTTTATCACTGACAGGGGGCAGTGTGGTGTGAAAGTGAATCATTAACTTGAAATCTCCATATATTGTATTCATAACTGAGCATATTGTACTATGTCTTTCTGTAGTCTCTAGCTGCTCTCATTTTCATCAATCTCTATATCAATTAGTAACAGTGACAAAATTCCCCATATATTTACATGTCAAAGGTAATCTAACAGCAATTCACTGCTACAAATGATGACATTTAAAACTTTCAGTCTTTGGTACCCAGGGTTTAGTTATCTGCATAAAACTTAATTTTGAGATCTGTTCTTTAGGGATACAGAAGATATGACCCAGCCAGCACACAGTACACTGTAGTTGACATTTTGGTGATTCAAATTTCTTTGCTTGTGCATCCCAGGAATCTTTTTTGTGGGGAATCCGATCTTTCCAGGTTAGGCCCATAATTTCTGGCAAACAGGAAATGTAAAATTGATAAAGTTACTTCATATGAAGCTGATATCGAGTCCAGACCTTTACACTCTAGAGACCCCAAGATGCTTTAGATACTTGGATTTTAGTGGTCAGTCTCAGGTGTTAATTCTGAAAAACAATCCTGGTCTTAAGCTTGCCAAAATCACATGAAGCGCTATCTATTTCCTCCAGCACATCTTTGTCAATCTTAGCACTACTGTAGATGGAACAATGCTACCAAGGTATTCAAAAAAATTTCACCACCAGCTGTTGTGAGCGTCATAATTTGGTTTAGCTATGGTAAGCAGCTCTTCTAGAAGTACACTCCCAAATCAAATCATAGTTCTCTAGTCTTGGATAGTGCCACAGCCTCTATACCATGGTCTTCCACTATCTTGGGTTAGAGTTCTCTTGCTTGAGGGTAAACTCGGGCACACTATTCTATCTACTTTCTCTTCCTCTTGTTTTGTTAAAGTTTTTATAGTTTATACAAGAATTATTTATTCTAATGTTGTTACTGTTCTTAGAATATTTTATTTTTCCTTAATTCCTATCCTCACTGGGCTATTCTCCCTGTTGGGGCTCCTGGGCTTATAGGATATGGTAGATGTTGCCATTTAACCAGCAACAAAAATAACAAATTTGGAGAAAATTTGTATTTTTCCTAGCATACAAACATGGAGCTATTTATAGGGGTATTACTTTTAAGCAAAGTTGAAAGACTAGCTAAGACAATTTTAGCGAGGGATAACTATCTCCATCCGCTACTTAGCGGGTGAGGGGGTTGGGGTAGACCGGCTACTCCGGTTCTTGGGGGACAGGGTGGTGGGCAAATTTGTATAAATACCTCCAGGTCTGTATGCTAGGAAAAATACAAATTATCTCAAAATTTGTTATTTGTTCCGGTACAAATACAAACCCTTTGCTATTTATAGGGGTGACTTACTCTTAGGAGGGAGGAAGTCCTACCATCAGGCCTTAGCTATGACCCGGGGTTCTCTCTATTTTGATCTGAGATCGAAGTAATTGGAACCCTACCCTCGCTAAAATCAAATGTCGATACAAAGTAATGCACCGATAGCGGCCGGTAGAAGCTCGTGTGAGACTAGTGGCTTGTCTTTACATAGGAACTCGAGTACAAGCCTAGAGTTCTAAGACTTACCCAATACCCTCCCTCAAGAGGTCTTGGGGACATAAAGTATTATGTAAAATACTCAGGATGCACAAGGGAAATGAGTCTTTCCTGCAGAGAGGTGAGGTCAGCTATGCTGAGGTCTTGCTGTGGGGTTTTCCCCAGTGGGGGAAGGTGAAAGAAAGAAATGAGCCAGAGATTCTTTCTCATCCACCCCAGACTAACCCGGGTAACCTCAGCCCTCAACCCTCTCCTACTTGTCCATCAAGGAGCTTGAGGTGTTTAGACCATTTGTTGTGTGACCACCACAAGACCAATGGATAAGGTCTCCCTGTTCCTGTGGGTTATGCCTTTGCAGGTAGAGGGCAGTGAAGATCGATCAATGCTTCCACAACCCCCCTTTGCAGTACCTGCGCCACAGAATAGATTTCTTGAACACCAGGCCCGTCTAAGAGTTCTGGGTCATAGGATGGAAGAGGATCTGGATTGAGAGCAAACTCAATTACCTTCTGATCCAGGGGGTAAAGGAAATCCTTGCGACTCTCCTCTTGACCTTCCACGTGCTGCTCAACAGCTGTCATTCTCTAAAGGTAATGCCACAGACTCCTCACTGGGCAAAACCCTAGTTGGATTGGGTCTTCGGTTACAAAACGAAGACACTCTATCCAGAATGGGCCGAAACTAGGGTACAGCACACTCGGATTTTGAGTCTTGCCAATCAACTCAGGGACGCAGCTGAGAATTACTTCTCCCCATCTCCTACAGTAGATGTCAGAAGATAGATCACACAACTCCCTAACTCTCTTGGCCGAAGCCAAAGTGAGAAGAAAAGCCGTTTTCCATGTAAGAAAGCGATCTGTTGCCAGGCATAAAGGTTCGTAGAGAAGGTTCCTCAGGGACTGAAGGACACTAAGCACGTTCCCAGGAGGAGGAAATCCCGATGGAGGACAAGTCATCCCAAACTTTGTATGAGTAGAGGCCTCGAGGGGAGTGATCCCCCTTCCATGACATCAGTCACAAAGGACTGAATACTTCGCCTGGAAGACTGATGCTGAAAAGTGTCCAAGGTGTCTAGACATCCTTTTCGTAACTCATTGCGAAGGCCTCTTTGAGAGAGGAGTTACACAGTTTACAGGCATATAGTCAAAGCGAAGCTACAGCTTTGTGGAAGGTGTTAGCATGTGGCTGTTTTAGAAGACTGTGTCGGGAGCTGCAGAACGTCCGGCAATCATTCTGCGTGATGCCATAGCGAAGCTATTTGAGTCATGGAGAAGTTCTTGCTTATTCTGACTTGTTTGAGGATTTTCTCACCAGACTATACAGGGGAAAAGCGTACACCTCTAAGCTGTCCCACCGTTCTTGGAATACATCTTCCTTGAGAGCCTGGAGTTCTGAGACTGGGGAACGGTCGAGCAGGAGCTTGAAGTTCAGGGCCACAGTCGGGGAATCCCACAAAGTTAAGACTTTGTTGGCTACAAGATGATTCAAAGACACTAAGAGCCATCTATCTGAGTGGTCCTGCTCAGATCATCTGCAAGTAAATTCCTGTTGCCAAGAATGACATGAGCGGATGGGGGCACCTAGCTGTCCTCTGCCCATCTGAATATTTCCACTGCTAGATGGTTCTCTTAAAGAGATTTATAAGCTGGTATCTTTCTGATTCGGGCAATCGGACGAAGATGGAATGGTGCGGCATTTAGCGACCCCCTTCTTTATATGCATCCGAAGAGAGCATCAGTTCCAGAGGGGGGACGAAAAGATTGGCCTCTTGGCAGAGGTTCTCGTCTGCCACCCACCATCTGCGGTTCGTTCAATGAGGTCGTGAGATTGAATAGAAGGAAAAACATCTCGAGATGATGTCAAGACATGCAACTGCTTACACGTTTCGGCTATGAAGGGGGATCTTGTCCTCCCTCCAACTGCCACCAACCTAGTGGGGGTTGGCCGAGTAAGAATGATACAAAATGGTAAACTAGATAGCCAGTTTATGTTATTACAGCGATTCTCCAGAGATCGCCTTTCGGACAAGAGACCGGTTCGTAACTTCTGAACGCATCCAACTACTCCCTAAGGAAGAGACCGAGACGTATCTTCAATCTATTGTTGGACGGGTAATATGTGCATAAGTTTATCTATGAAGCAGTAATAGACTAGGAACTTCGATCGGGAAGAAAGGAAGGAAGTGCCAAGGAAGGAACTGTCTAAGAAGGCAGAATGTAAATGCCATATGTCTAGTTACAGGAAGGTAGACGAGTAAAGTACAGTACTGTATACTGTAACCTGGTTTCAGTAAGGGATATAACCATATAACATACTGTATTAGAACTGAGTTCTCATTGTAAGATTTATTATACCCCTTATTGGCAGAAAGATCGCTTGCATGCAAATGTACTTGCCCATCTGTGTTAGCACATGCGTAATCTTTGCCTCCTGGAAAACGTTTGCAACGAATCCGGTTGCGGGAATAATGTATGTGCGTCGAATCGCAACATTAATGCCCAAGGAAATTTTTATCGTCGACTAGCTGTAGTAGTTTCTGAATGTGAGCACATATGCTCTCAAACAAAATATAGTTATAGAAGCAATCATTCCTCCTTTGGTTTGCTAAAGGTCATACACACACAAGGATATCCGATTCCCTTATGGGCGGGGTTTGTAACGTTTGTAAATGTGATGAAAAGATGACATTGTTGTTATTGTTCAAAAACGTAAGCTAACACTGCTCCTTTGGGACTAAATGCTTGAGACAATAACCCTGTAAGGGTAAAATAAAAATTCTCAGAAGCTTATCGTGTACACAATCAATCAGTAGAAACAGAGTTTGTGCCAATAATCTCACGGTTTTGTCTTGGAGAGAGTGCATGCTCCAGGAAGGAGTTCTTTCAACCTGTAGGAGTTATATAAAACTTCTCAGGAACGTGTTTCCCGAAGAGGATGAAGTCTCGTATGTGAGAGTTTGCTTCAACAAGACCATACATAATTGCCATCGACCGCTTTCCCGTATGGGGTTGCCATCGAACGCTTTCTCGCTGGCGAGAAAAACTACAGTCTGATGTAGGCAAGACCTGCCAGGGAAATTGAACTGGAATGTAAAAATTCTTCCTGTTGCCTAGGGATTCTGAATCCATTTCAAGCGACCCTAATGGGACGAGAATCCATTTCGCACGACCCTAAGGGATCGAGAATCCATTTCGCACGACCCTATGGGATCATAAATCCATTCCGCGCAACTCTAAGGGATCGTGAATCTATTTTGCAAGACCCCAAGGGATCGTTAATCCATTTCGCAAGACCCCAAGGGATCGTTAATCCATTTCGCACGACCCGGAGGGATCGTGAATTCATTTTGGCAACCCTAAGGGATCGAAAATCCATTTTGCGCGACCCTAAGGGATCGTGAATCCATTTCGCATGACCCTAAGGGATTGAGAATCCATTTCGGCGATCCTAAGGGATTGTGAATCCATTTCGCACGACCCTAACGGATCGTGAATCCATTTCGCACGACCCCAAGGGATCATTAATTCATTTCACGCGACCTTAAGGGATCGTGAATCCATTTCGCACGACCCTAAGGGATCGTGAATCCAATACGCACAACCCCAAGGGATCGTGAATTCATTTCGCACGACCCTAAAGGGTCGTGAATCCATTTCGCGCAACCCTAAGGGATCGTCGTTTATGAGAACTCGCAGGAACTCTGTCACTGATTCCTAATGGAATACGTACTTCAGGAATTGTATCGTGTGAACCCAGAGGGTTCACGCAACAAGTATGACAAGAATCCAAAGGAAATACGTCATTGTTACCTGGAGGGTGAAAGAAAACCTTAGGCAACGTTACGTGTGGGTTCATGCGACCAGGAATAACAAGAACCCGAAGGAACTAGGTCATCATTACCTAGAGCAAGAAGGAATCCCTCAAGGCAACGTATCATGTGAACCCTGAACAGTGTTTACACGACGAGAAGGATGACTAGAACCTAAAGGAACTATGCCATCGTTACCTAGGGGAGATGGAATCCCTCAGCCAACGTATCATGTGACACGACACGAATCGAAGATTCTCTGTTATGCGAGTCGTTCGACTCGGCATAACAGCAGTCACAAGACCCTGAGGGTTTGGCGTAATGAGTCCGAAAACACTCTGTCACGAGAGTGAAACTCGCCATAACGGGTCAGCTCAGCGTGACCTGGAACGAGAGCCCGGAGGCTCAGCGTAAGCTGCGTTGCGAGACCCCCAAGGGTCAGTGCAACGGGAACGAGGTTTCCCTGCCACGAGAGCCTGAGGGCTCAACGACAAGAAGTACGACCACCCATGGGTTCAGCGTAACCAAGGCTGCGAGATCCCGAAGGGTTAACAAGACAAGGAAATAGAGCCCGAGGACTCAGAGTAATCAACGTTGCGAGATCCCGAAGGGTTGGCGCAACGGGAAACCCCAGTTTCCCTGTCACAAGAGCCCGAGGACTCTGTGATGAGAGTAGAACTTAGCATGACAAGGGTCACAAGAACAGACAGGTTCAGCTTGACCGCACGACGAGGAGAGGACTCCCAGCTACGAGAACCTGGAGGTTCAGCGCAGCATCCGGCACAAGAGCCCGCAGGCTCAGCGTAACTGGAGTTGCGAGACCCCGAAGGGCCAGTCCAACGGGACACCAAGGTTTCCCTGCCACGAGAGCCAGACGGCTCAACAAACCAGAGTTGCAAGACCCTGAAGGATCAGCACAATGGGAAACTGGGGTTTCCCTGCCACGAGAGCCCGAAGACTCAACATGACGAGAGGCACTAAAGCCTGAGTGCTCAGCGTAACCAGGGTTGCGAAATCCCGAAGGGTCAACGCAACAGGAAACCAAGGTTCCCCTGTTAAGAGAACCCAAAGATCTATGTGACGAGAGGCACAAGAGCTCAGGGGCTCAACGTAACCAGGGCTACGAGACCCGAAAGGTTTAACATAACAGTAGACCGAGATATCCCTGCCACGAGAACCCGAAGGTTCAGGGAGACCGATGGCACTAGAGCCCGAAGGCTCAAAGTAAATATCGTTACAAGAGCCCGAGGGCTCAACGTAACTAGAACCCGAAGGTTCCAAGCAGCGAGACCCCGGAGGTTCCATGTCGCGAGACCCCGGAGGTTCCATGTCGCGAGAACCCGAAGGTTCCATGTCGCGAGAACCCGAAGGTTCCATGTCGCGAGAACCCGAAGGTTCCATGTCGCGAGAACCCGAAGGTTCCATGTCGCGAGAACCCGAAGGTTCCATGTCGCGAGAACCCGAAGGTTCCATGTCGCGAGAACCCGAAGGTTCCATGTCGCGAGAACCCGAAGGTTCCAAGTCGCGAGATCCCGAAGGTTCAGTGCGACGGAGACCCGAAGGACTCCCAGGGTCATGAGAACCAGCAGAATCGACATGACGAGAGCCAGAAGGTTCACGATCATTCCAGCCCAAAGGGTGATCGTCACAAGACCCGGAAGGATCAACGTGAGGAAAGCCAGCAGGTTCAAAGAGACATCTCCTCACAGACCGAAGAGGAGAACGTCAAGGATGGAGATGGGTCACGAACCGTTCCACCCTACGAACCTCCGGAGAGAAACAAAGCTAACTTAGCCCAAGGGGGAGACTGCTCCAACTCGAGAGCTACCTATCCCGAAGGAAAGGTTTGTTCTCCCAAAGAACAACATTGCTTAAGGCAGGGTTCCTCCGCCCCTGGAGAAGAACTGTAAGTGTACGGGGACTGCTGATGCCCAGTGGCGTTCTACGAGATCTCGCAGTATGCTATGCCACCACCCCTGGTGCATCAGCAACATCCTCGGCGTCGGACACAAACTCGAGGTCTGACCGATGGGCTGCAGCGCCTGCAACAACACGCAGCCCTGACACAAAAGCTGAACACAAGCTTTCTCTCACGAACGAGAGGAAAGTTCTCCCAAAGGAGGACATCGCCTAGAACAAGCTTTCTTCTAGGCCTATGGGATAAAAGCATAGGGGTACGACATATGTTGGTTACTGAACAATCTCTCTCGCGAACAAGAGAGAAGTCCTCCCAAAGGAGGACATTGCCTAGGAAAAGCTTTCTTCAGGCTCCATGGGTGAAAACAAACAGTACGCTTACGATATGTGTTGGTCACTGAACAATCTTTCTCGCGAAAGTGAGAGAAGTCCCCCCGAAGGAGGAACTAGCCTAGGACTGCATTCCCCCAGCCCCAAGGGGGAAAAGCACAGCCTTAGGCGAGGAGATCACAGAAGCTGATGTTCGTCGAGCTGTCAGCAATTCTTCCCGAAAGAGGGAACGTTGTTGAACGGCTGAAGAAGGGAAGCTCTCCTTCGGAAGGGAGAGTAGCCCCACCCGGGGAAAGGTTAATTCTCCCTCGTAAGGGAAGGTTCTCCAACCACTGGAGGCGAACCTCCTGGCAGCACTCTATGCTTCCCATCAACAAGCCTTGTTCAAGTTGAAGGTCAGCAACGAATGCTACCTCGTAAGGTGGAGCAGCTCACGAGCTGCCACAAGTAGTGCAGGACACTGACCAGAGCGGCTGAATCAATCGGCCTTGCTTTCTACGTCTGCTGCTATCTGAGAACAAATAAAAGTTGTGATGAATTACAATTCATAATTCCGCTGCAAAAAATAAACTACTTGAGAAATAACTCAACCTTCCTTGAAAGAGAATTCCTCGAGAGAGCGGACAAATTAAAGTTAAGCACTCGCTCCGCCAACCGAGGAGGGGCGTTGGCCCATCGCCGGCAAGGGCAGTGGAAACGAGAGTTGAAAAGTTATAAGCAGTTATAAATTTTGACTCAAGTACTGAATAAACCAACGGGACCATCACCAACCCGCAAATGGGAAAGGAGAAACCCCGCTAGCCTACAACCCACCCGCTAACTAGCGGATGGGGGTAATTATCCCTCACTAAAATTGTCTTGGATAGTCTTTCAGCTTCGCCAAAAAGTAATACCCCTATAAATAGCAAAGGGTTTGTATTTGCGCTGGAACAAAGAAGCTTTATGAACATCATAATTTGTGAATCTGGTGCAGTAAGGCTGATATCATCCAGCAACCCTGCACAATTGGGAAAATACCTGGCAGATGCACTATGGCAATAAAGGTAAGAGGTTAGGCAGCAAGAAAGTAAGTAAGAAGTAACGTATGATAAAAGGCTAAAAAGTGAGTGACGGTGGAACTGGATGAATGTTGCAAAGGTCCTGGGTAATGCCTACAGTACACCAAGTGAAGTACTGTACCATAACTAATAAATCTACAACAGGGAATATATATGATAACAAAAGAGATAAACTTAAATGTATGCAAGTACACTACATACGAATAATTCATACTTTTGAATAAATGACAGGCAAAAGTATTGAGGAAGGAGTTTTCTTGTATTCTCAAGGATTGCTAGCTTAGCCCTACTTGGATAGCTATGCTAGTAATCTCTTTATTAGCTGTATCAATTTAGAATAGCCTACTTCCTCTACTAGCATCAGATTGCAGATGCATAAATTATTTGGGTCTTCATTACCTTGTAGAAACTATGAATCTTGAAATGTGTACTATATGATTATCTTATGATAAAGCTACTCTCTTGTAAACAGATTTTGTTATACATCAGTGTGAACATGAAAATTTTCTGTCAATAAGTATCTTATTATGCAATTATAGAAATATATTTAACGAAGAAATGACAGACTTATAACAGAGTTTGTACTTTTCCAAACATACAAACCCGAATTCTTTACTATAGGAGATATTCTAGCGCGAGCTGGAAAATACGGAAGAAAAACCTTAACAAGGTCGTTAACGACTGGGCAGGTAATTACCCACCTGTTAGTGGTGGAGGGACCGCCGGTCGGTAGCTGCTGTTTACCTTCAATCGGATTCTAGCTAGGACTATCCTAGGGGGCGGTGATGGAGGGAAGATTTGTGTAAAGAATTCGGGTTTGTATGTTAGGAAAAATACAAACTCTGTTATAAGTTTGTCATTTGTTCCTACACTTGATACAAACCCTCATTCTTTACTATAGGAGACTTAGTCTTGAGGCCAGGGTGGCCAAGGAGTTCCCTATTCATAGGGAAGATAATCCTCATAGTAGACTCTTTTGAAGCAACAATCTTCTGTTAATCTTCTTTCTTTGTAGATCCCCATAATCTCAGCACGACTGAAGGTTTGTAGCTTTAAGGAAACAAACGCTTCAGGATGAAGTGGGTCAGGGACATTCGACCGGACCCCTTCAAACTTAGGATTCCCCCGACCTTGCAAAGGGTAAACCTCATGACCACGAGTATAACTTATACCCTGTAAGAGGAATCAGATGAGTATCATACCTTATTTCCATTGGCGAGTCCAGCTGAAACTGAATACAGACTAGGATCCCCAGATGGGAGGGAGAAGGAGACGAAGAAGATAGATGAATGTCCTTCTTAAAACCTAGTGTAACCCAGTATCCTCAGCCAATGGTTACTGTCCCCTGAAACGGCGTAAGGTAGCTACAGCACCCATTAACCTGTCACAATAGGCCCTATAGAAAGGGAGTCTAGAGACCTGTGTGTCACGTCGCTCAAATAGTGAGCGGTGAATGTAGATTGGCGTTTCCAGACCCCAGCACTTAAGACTTGGGAGACTGAGAAATTTCTTTTAAATGCCAGTGAGGCAGCCACTCCCCTAACTTGATGGGCTCTGGGTTGTGCTGCCTCTGGGTATCCGTGAAGAAACCTCGCAATAACTTTCTTGAGTCAGAAAGGGATGGTGTTGCGAGAGGTTCTCTTCTTTACCTTGTTGGTACTAAGGAAGAGATGATGGTGACGTGGTCTGAAAGTTCTGGTGCGCTTCAGATATTTCTTTAGTGCCCAGGCTGGGCATAGTAACGACTGGTCTGTATCCTGTGTTACCTTATTGAGGCTGGAAAACTGAAAATCTCAAAATCTCTCATCGGTAGATGAAGGATTATGAGTCTAGCCACCAAGCCCGGTACAAAGTTGCGAGACACCTTCCCCCCCCCCCATTCCCTTAGAATGGGTGATGGATGACGACGTAAGACAGACCATGTAGCTCACTGACCCTTTTAGCCGAGGACAGAGGTACCAGGAAGACTGTCTTAAGGTTCAGAAAGTAGCCTGAGGCCCTTGAAGGCTCATAGGGCAGACCCTTCAGGGAACGTAAGACACGTCTCACGGTGATGGTCTAATCTCAACTGGGGGGCAAGATCACTCAAAACCCCAAATCAACCAAGGTGATGTCTTCTGAGGCAGAGAGGTCAACCCCTTCTCAGTCTACAGACGAGGCTTAAGGCTGAGCGATAGCCCTTAATCGCCGAGACTGAGAGGAGCTTTTCCTCACTGAGGTACAAAAGGAAATCTGGAAACTACCGATTCCTTTAAGGCTGAGCGATAGCCCTTAATCGCCGAGACTGAGAGGAGCTTTTCCTCACTAAGGTACAAAAGGAAATCTGGAAACTACCGATTCCTTCCTTTTGAGAACCAAATTGCTCCACATCATCGCTGTTGTAGCGGTTAAGAAGTCCATTGTCTTGGCCCCAGCAGTTAAGACTTCCTGTAGGGACTGCCTGGAGTCTTGGTTTGACAAGTCCTCATGGCTCGCGAGGTAGCTGAGTGTACCAGACCACGTGTCAAGCCAGAAGGGACATTGAAGTCACTTCCATTGCCGAGGCTTCTGTGACTGAGAAGAGCCTGGAAGAGTAGAGTGTCTCTTCGAGGATTAGCCCGGTGTGAGCCTCGCCGTGAGGGGATCTAAGATCAGAGGAGAAGGGTTGACGTCTCAGATCTTGGCGAACAGACCAGGTTTAAAGGTTTAAAGGTCGCTCAAGAATGGCAGAGGCAAGGGACAGTGACATCGCCCTAGCAATTAGGACAATGCCCTAGAGACTGACCATTTATTATATGGTCAACGACCAAGCCTCCTCTCCATTCCAGCTAGGACCAGGGAGAGCCAGGCAGTGGCTGCTGATGACTCAGCAGATAGACCTATAGGCTCCCCCAAACCCCCCCACCTTAGCTCACAAGGATGGTAAGGATGCAGGCACTAATGGCACTAACGAGTCTGAGCGGGACTCGAACCCCAGACTGTCAAACACCAGTCAGAGACGTTACCAATCAGGCCACAGCCAGAAGATCAATTCTGGTCTTAGGGTTTGGGGTGGACAACATAGCCTGTCTAAGGCTGGAGCGTCAAGAGGTCGAAGAGAGATGCAAATCACAGAGGCATGAAATATTACACATAGTTCTTAGAATCCTTAAATAGGAGGATTCTAAGTCCCTCGACGGCAGCTCCGAGGAATCCTCAGGCTGCGCTAATTCCTCGCAAGTAGCAGACAAACCTTATGTCTTACCCCTCGCATCTTTCTTATCGAAAGGGGGAGAACAGTAGAAGTCGGAGTGTCTGGAAGTAATGGCGAAGATCGTTGACAAGAGTCGGAAGACTCTCTGTCATAAGAGTAAAACTCTTGATGACGATGGTCGCGCTCATAGCGCTAATTGCGTGCGTGCGCAGACACTGTGCTAATTGTTACGAGAGCCCGACGACTCAGTGTAACTGAAACTCGAAGTTTCCAAGTCGTGTGAAATCGAAAGTCCAGCACGACAGAGGCCCGAAGGACTCTTAAGGTCATGAGAACCCGTAGGATCAACATGACGAGAGTTCAAAGGCTCCCGATCATGCCCGCTGAAAGGGTGATCGTCACGAGACCCAGAGGGGTCAACGTGAGGAGAACCAGTAGGTTCAAAAAGACGTCTCCTTACAGCACGAGGGGGAGAACGTCAGGGATGAAGATAACTCCTCCACAGGGTAGATTTGTTCTTTCGAAGGAGAACATCGCTTAAGACAAGGCTCTCGCTCCGCCCCTGGAGGAGAACCAAAAGCGTAAGGGGGAGGAGCGTGGATCCGCAAACTCCCACAAGTTTTCTCTCGTGAATGGGAGGAAGGTTCTCCCGAAGGAGATCGGCTAAAACAAGCTTTCTCCCCGCTCTATGGGGAAAAGCGTAGGCGTAATAACCTCTCTCTCGCAAACGAGGGAGAAGTCCTCCTGAAGGAGGATATCGCCTAAGGCAAAATTTCTCCCCCCCCCCCATGGTTAAAAGTGTAGGCGTAATAAATTTCTCTCTCGCGAACGAGGGAGAAGTCCTCCCGAAGGAGGACATCACCTACGACAAGATTTCTCCCAGTTCTATGGGAAAAAAGCTTAGGCGTAATAATCTCTCTCTCGCGAACGAGAGAGAAGTTCTCCCGAAGGAGGACATCGCCTAACACAAGTTTTCTCCCAGTTCTATGGGAAAAACGTAGACGTAATAATCTCCCTCTCGTGAACGAGAGCGAAGTCCTCCCGAAGGAGGACATCGCCTAAAACAAGCTTTCGCCCCGTTTCTATGGGGAAAAAAGCATAGGCGTAATAATCTCTCTCTCACGAACGAGAGAGAAGTTCTCCCGAAGGAGGACATCGCCTAAGACAAGTTTTCTCCCAGTTTTATGGAAAAAACGTAGGCGTAATAATCTCCTTCTCGACAACGAGAGAGAAGTCCTCCTGAAGGAGGACATCGCCTGAGCCAAGCTTTCTCCCAGCTCTTATGGGAAAAGGTGCAGGCGTAATAATCTCTCTCGCAAACGAGGGAGAAGTTCCCCTCGAAGGAGGAACAAGCCTTAGACTTGCTTTTTCACCAGCTCAAGGGGAGAAAGCACAGTCTTCGGAGACGAGAAAGCAGAGGTAAAACTCGTCGAGCTGTTCGCAACTCTTCATGAAGGAGGGAAGGTTGCTGAATGGCTGAAGTGGGGAAGCTCTCCCTCGGAAGGGGGGTGGTTCTCTCACGCAGCCCAATTCCGAGAAAGGTTATCACTCCCTCGTAAGGGGAGGTTCTCTAACCCCTGGAGGCGAACCTCCTGGCAGCAATCTATATTTTCCAACGACAAGTTGATCAAGTTGTAGGTTGATAACGAGTGCTACCTAGTAACATGGGCAGCTCATGAGCTGCCACATGAAGCGCATGATAACGAACAGAGCGGCCGAAGCCATCGGCATTGTGTTCTACGTCGCTGATATCTGGGTGTTTTCTTTTAGCCTCTCTAACACGTTTCTCCTTTTCCTTCTGCTCTCAACCGAAGAGAAGAAGGGCCGAACTCCTGCATCTTCTTCCGAGGTTACCGAGAGACTCGTAATCCTTAACTCATTAGGGAGCATAGGAACTAGGGAGGTTGTCCAGTCTGAAACACGAGAGCGAGTGATTGACCCCACTAGTATATGACCGGAGATTTGCGTGTGTAGCGCTAATTGCGTATGAACACCTTGCGTGACGTGAGTCTGAAGACTCTGATAAGAGTAAACTCTTGATGGTCATGGGCACAATGTTGGTTGAGCGTACGCGAACACTCCGCGCGACAAGAGTCCGAAGATTCTCTGTCATAAGAGTTAAACTCTTGGTGACTTGTTTCACGAGAACCAGAAGGTTCAGCGTGACCATGTGTGCCCATAGAGGTTGTGTTGCGAGAACCCGAAGGGCCAGAGCAACGGGACACGGAAGTTTCCCTTGTTACGAGACACCGAAGTGTCAGCATGACTAAATGCACGAGAGCCCGAGGTTTCAGCAACTTGGGTTGCGAGAAAACGAAGGGATAGTGCACCAGGAAACCGAAGTTTCCTAGTCACGAGACCCCAAAGGGTCAGAGATCAAGAAGTCGAAGGCAAGAGCAATCTTCTCTGAAGATAAGGAGTGAAAGCGAGGAGAAGCGCTCTTTCTGACTTTTCTAGAGCGAACGGAGACCCTCAAACTATTATGTGAAGAAGAGGGTTCGAGGTCAGGACGTGCTTTGCCCTTGGCAGCGCTCCTGGCTTCTTAGATGATCCCTCGCAAGAGAAAGACGATAGCGAGGCAGAACGATGACGAGAGGGAGCGCTCTTCTTAGGTTTGTGCCAAGAGCGCTTATAATCTCAAGGAGACAGAAGGCGAGGAAGAGCGAGAACGATGATGTCTCTTCCTATATCGCCTGTCTCTTCACAGAACATCTAGGTGAAGGTGCGATAGCTCTCCTTTTCCTCTTCTCTCTCTCCCTCCTGACCTCCGAAGAGGGCGATGACGAGGAGGAAGCGCTCTTCTTATGTTTGTGACAAGAGCGCTTATAGTCTTGAGGCGAGACATCTCGTGAAGAGATAGAAGGCGAGGAAGAGTAAGAACGATGATGTCTCTTCCTATGTCGCCTGTGTCTCCGGCGAGAACTTCTGGGCGAAGGAGAGCGAGCTCTCCTTTTCCTCTTCTCTCTCTCTCCCTCCTAGCCTCCGAAGAGGGCGAGGACGATGAAGAGGAAGAGGAGGAGGAGGAGGAAGTACTGCAATGTTTTCGCTCGCAATGTTGTAATTTGTAGATGCGCAACGAAGTGCGAAGTAGGCACTGCAGGAGTTGAAGTTACTATATCCACTAAAACTTCCGTGGGCGCCGACTGAGTTGATGAGAGGTAGGCGGGGTCTGGAACTCCCGAGGGTTCCAAAACAAAAGGGACCTGAGGCACTACCTTGCCTGCGAGGAACTGGTTCCAAACTTCCTCCGAACCGAAGGAGAACCAGGAAGTCCAAGGGCAGGCCATACCACTCGTACATGATCTGGAATGGAAGCAGTAACAGAGTTATTCCCGGTGGCGGAAAGTATTGCCCCACTGGGGGAGGCAACGTGATCCGCCTGACCAAGAGGAATGCAGGTTAAATCAATGGTGCCACTCTTCCTCGACTTCCCCCCGGAGGGAGGCAGGCAAGGAAGAGTCTGAAGGGAGAGATCGAGAGGCCAAAGAAGAGGTCCGTGACTCCTTACCTTCGAGTGCGATCCTTGAGGTAAAGAGTCCTTCTAGGACTTCCTATACTACCTCTCTTGAACTTCTCCCACTGAGAGGGCAACCACTTCTACATACTTGGCAGGGGGAGCCTTCAGAACACCTATGACCTCTGTACCTAGAGCATAGGTAAAGAGGATGCACCTCCAGCGGCGTCATAAAGGTGCCCGGAACACTTCCTCATAATAGAGGACATCACATCTAACAAAGAAAAAGAAAAAAGGATTAATCAAAAAACCAAAAATGAAAGGCTAGTCTGCCAGTCAAATAAAAGCAGGAGCAGCGGTATTACCACTGCGATGGCTAGAATTCGATTGTAGGTAAACAGCAGCTACCGACCGGCGGTTCCCCCCCACTAACAGGTGGGTAATTACCTGCCCGGTAGGTTTTTCTGCCGTATTTTCCAGCTCGCACTAAATATCTCCTATAGTAAAGTATGAGGGTTTGTATGAAGTGTAGGGACAAATACACATTTAACAAAAGAGAGAATCGATATATGCTACTGTACTTCCATGTATCATTTGGCTAAATAGTAGATATAAAACATGAAACTTCAGGAGACAATATCAATAGTAAACAGTACTTACCTCGATATGATGACAATAAGGCCCATAATTATGATTTATTAAGGGAAGAGGAGGAATCCTAAATATTTCAATCACAAGAAGCTTGAATGGCAAATTAATCATTAAGCTCACACAAAAAACTACTGATTACTTACTACTTTGAGTCCGGTTAACTACTTGTTTTAGGTCAAGCTTTATGTTAGACACAAGATGTTAATAGCGCTTTTAACCAGAAAACATTTTGAAAGGTGATACAGTTGAATTTTCAAAGCACAGTCATAGAAGAGACATCTCTTGAGATGGGAAAAAGCAAACAAATCCTAAAATAAGGTGTTTTGAGATATAAGGCATCCAGAGCAATTAAATAGAGAAATAATTACCGCTTCACACTATACAACAATGTGGAGCACAACCACATTAGTTTTACTGTATTTCAAAATATAAAACAGTCTAGTATATGCTCCAGGAAGTCCTACTATTGATTATTTCAAAGAATTCGCACATAACCCTAAACAATAATTACAATTAAAAATTGTGATACATTGTAACAACAAAACTTTAAAATTTTGACTCTTACAGATCCAATATGTCTTCCATGAGAATCAATGGAGAGATTGGTCAGGTGTTCCTCAGTTATGTAGAACACGCATGGCCACTTGAGAAACATAGGGTGACTGGAGTGGTGAAGATTTTGTCGTATTAAATCAACACCAGTACAATTTTCCTCCCCTTCTGAAACATCAGTCATCTCTACGTCTGGCTGCACACTTGGGTCACAACGTGTAATACCACATGCAACTAGAGATATTTGTTGGTTATCATGGATGAGGTAGTCTTCTATAGGTCCCACATACTCGGCTGGGTAACCGATTGAACCGTCACTTGCCTCTTGGGTTTCAAGAACATCATCAATATTTTCTCCAAGTATCGCAACACTTTCTGGAATGCTAGCATCAGCAGTTTCTGCAAATGCTGAACTATCATTGACTTGTTCAGCATCTAAACCTATACCATCAGTTTCTTCCTCAACAACATGTTTATCATTATTACATACACCAGATTGTTCTTCACTGACTAAAGAATTTCTACCACTAATAGTATCCTCATGATTCATCATGTCAACTTCTTCACTCATAGATGCAACGTTACACTCAGACACATCGCTGTCTACAATAATTTTACTGTGGACCCCTCTAGTTGTATCACAAAGGTCAGGTAAACATGACGTACTACTAACAGCAGCACACTCCCTCAGCATTTCATTCATACTGTCTTGAGGTTCTGTTATTGGGGCTGAAGCAGCCATACCCCATGCCCCCGAATCTTCATCTTCTACAGAGCCTTGACAAACTCCTTCAATTTGTGACAAATTTGTAACAAACTTTGTATCACAGACAGCTTGAGCTATGGCATCATCCGCAGCCTCATCACTGGACCTGCTGCTCGGCCTCTGCTGGGAGGCATCAAAATGCAGCAAACCCTTATCGTTACATAAATCTGGAGGAGGCATCACATCGTCACCCCTCTCCCCTTGGGTTTCTTGTGTGCCACACATTCCAAAATTAGCGTTGGATGGAATCTGGAAGTTTTCCTTCTGCACATCTGCCATATGGACTAAATTCCTGGAGCCCAAATAATCTGCCGAGCAGCCAAAGGTCTCAGTCAAGGATGCAGGAGTAGATGCAGACTCCAATGGAGATGAGGTTGATGGCAACATCGCCCATCCACTTGTATTGCAGAGAATGGCATATGTTTAAACTGTTCACTTAACTTCAAAAATAATGAAAGCACCAAAACACAAGAGAGGAAATCATTGTTCAAGGGTATTTTGCTTGTAAATGACAGTGCAAGGGTTAGGCTAACCTTGTTTCAAACCATTGCCCTATAACCGCGGTCTCAACATGTGAGGACAGAAATTCACAAAACAGATGTTATTAATCAGCCTCATAAGTATAACATGATGTGTGGAATATGTCATGCATAATATAAGTGTCCCTCTCTCTCTGTGTCTTTATCAGCATTGTTCCGTTCATGCGTCACCTCTACTTTCTCATTATGGTCTTCAAAATCCTAGGACCTTCACAAAACCTGCAAGAAAAATTCCTCAAATTACTTTTCTCATCTCACAACATGTCACATTCAATATTCTACAACTGTAGGCTTCATTAATCCTTACCAACATAAAATAAAACACTCCCATACAACAAGGATTAAATAAGTTCTATTATACAGGCGATTTACATTTAAAAATACAAAATTCCACGCTTCCAACAGCAGCAGAAAACCTTTGTCAGCTTCACTGGTGCTACACTTGAGGTTCTCTACCATACCATAACCATAATAAAAGGCATCAAAACCTACAAAAGAGGTTACTGCTTACAGCATGTTCTTGCTATAGGAGCATAAATTGTTTACAGCGACTATCTTGTAGCAGTTTCTTTCTGTCTTTTGCAATTCTAATTCATTTGGTCACCTGTGTCCAGCATCTCCAACTTGAAACAAAACTTTAAAAAGACTTGAATAGTAAAGACAGAATACTGTATATACAAATAGTTTTGATATTTATACTGTATCAAAACTATCAAAAAGGAAACTATACAAAGATAATTATCTGCACAATTCTATAAACCTATACTTATACTATTTCATCAGTACAAAACTGTGGTCTTATAAAAGAAGAAACTTAAAGACATTATGTACTGCATATGGAAAAATTAAAAATAATCCCTTGAATCAAACACCATATACAGGTCATTAGACCGTGATGTATCACCATTACTTATCAAAATTAAGTAGTTTATCAAGCATATATTATCAACTTCTTACAACTGGCTAAGAAATTTTCCCTGTAACCAATCAAATATTAAGTATACATATCAATTATCTAAGATTGAAATGCGTGGTGTAAGAACAAATACATCTTTTTTTTCCTGCTTTCCTAAACTTTTTTTTCCACATACACTATTAGTCCCTGAGAAGTTAATATACCCAAGGAAATGCAGCATATCCAAGAAATTATAATTAATGTGGACTCAATCTTACAACCCAAAATCAAATTCCAGCACTACTTTTGCTTAAGGGTACATTTACCTATTGATTGTCAAGGTCAGACAATGTACCACAATAAAGAAATAAACCCACCATCACTATGGACACAAAGAATTTTGATAATGGCTGAAATAAAATGATGCTACTGATCAAGATTACCAAAACCAATGTAAAGACTGTTTTAAAATTATAAATTGTTCAAATACAACCACATCAATAAGCTTTGTCTCACACCAATCTGTTTACCAGGATTCAAAACATCCCTATTATAATTCATGCATAGACTTTCATAAAACTCTATACATCTTCACTTGTGAAAATTTGTATTTTTGATAGTTCTTGCATAATAATCTCACAATTCACCTACAGTATGACCATGGTTTTTACCATTGTGCAAGGTACTTCCTTATATTTACTGATATTCATTATTTCTTTTTCTTTGGTTTCCTACTTTCTCCTTGCAAATGACACCTATTTTACCTATTTTCTTTGTTTTACATAGATATGTATCACCAGCAGTGTTCACAACAGTGAATGGTACGTGTATATTCACTCGCAATAACTTGCAACCCATTCAGAAACTTACATAGCCTATTATAATAATAAATTGCTGCCTCAAAACTTTTTTTGTTAAGTGCATGAAGTCGCTTCACAAAAATACTACTGCAGTTGGTGTTTGAGGAATTTCCCATTTTCCTATTTCAATTGTAGTTTAGGCCTTTAAATAAGATACTTAAGCAATAATTAACTACCGGTAAATAAAGAGATGTTACCATTATACTAAGGCTATAAGTATTTGTAAGAATTAATACAGTACTGTAATTCATTATTGAAATTTGTAAACTTCTGTCTATAAAAGCATATTTCATGACAGTATCTACCAGATGTACTTTTGACGGCAAGCTGCTTAGCAATGTTGTTTGAAACATGACAAATTCGGAGATCATTTCTATTTTTCCTAAACTAATACAAACCTGTAAGTATTTATTGGATAATAATTCTAGCGGTAGCTGGAAGGCTGCCATTAGATTTTAACTACTACAGTGGGTAGGTAAGGGGGTGGCTGTGGACTACCCAGCCACCTATATCTACTCACGGTTCACTGAACCACGTCACTTTTCACTTTTGGCTGGTAGAGAGCGGACGTCTCCTCTCTCTCTCCCTTCAAGGCATAGCCATTTATCACTATTGCTTTACACTCAATCTTTTCTTTACAGACATGACTTGTGTTTCTACACGACGCTCCATAAATGATTTGTGACCTTAAAGATGATATGCATATTTTACATCTCATCTAACAAGTCAGGTCACTCTTCTAGCCCCTGTGTGGTGTCATAGGGCAATCCTCTTCCTTAAATATTTAACAAACAACTGCTACCTTACTTCATCTACCATCTATTCTGTGACTGGTATCTTTTCTCATCCAACCATGATATATCACATTTAATCCCAATTGTCTGTAACATCAACTGCTTTCATTCTTCAATACATACCAACATTTACAGTATAGCTCAATCCCTCCAATTTCCATAGATCCTTGTGACCTTACTACTGCCCAAAAATATTTTCAAATTTCTCCTCTCTCAAATTTATTCAAAACTCCTCCACTGAGTTCTTCCCTTTACTCATTCACTATCCCTAATTACCTTCAACGCCTGGTATACTACACACTACATTCACAACCAATTCTCATATCCCGCAATTATGCACATACATCTTATGTCCTCCTCTAACATCTTATATCACTCCATAGACATTAAAAGACACATAGAAAATACAGACATGTCTCACAACCACTTATATACAAAACTAGCCATTCTATCTATATCTATATCTATATATACATATAAATATATATATATATATATATATATATATATATACATAAAATATAACATTCTCTAAGTTAATTTGTATTTTTCCTAAACATACAAACGCGAGTCCTTTAATAAAGGAGATTACTTTGGTGCGATATGGAATCGGTCATCAAAATGGGATAAAAAGCAGTTATACAACTGGTGAGGGTGCGGGACAAGGAGCCCCAACCCCCTCCCATCAGAGAGCATTCTTAACTTTTGACCTTCAACCCAAGATAGAAAGGGGGGGGGGGTTGAGGAGGGAAGTTGGATTAAAGTACTCGGGTTTGTATGGTTAGGAAAAATACAAAATACTTTAAAAAATTGTTATTTTCATCCTACATAAAATACACTCTCATCCTTTAATAAGGGAGACTCACTGCCTGGGGGGTTGGAAGTCCCCTGTAACCCAAAATTTTTTCCCTGGCAGTGATCAATGCTTGATCTATTGAAAAGCTAAGCGAGGACCATTGCAATCCCTTATCCGCCTTTCAAATAGATGAAAGGCCTGTTAGAACTAAGCTATACATGTATACATGCATCAGATCAAAACTAAAGATTCCTTTCTCCTGAGGGGGATCATTTCGAAACAAATACCAAGCAATAATTAATGGTTTGATATAAGATCCCCCATCTTCCCAGGCATTAAAGAAGGATGGAGAGAGAGCTTCCTTAAACTCTTAAAGATCAGGGCTCTGAAGTGACTCAAGAGCATCAGGTCAGACCACCATGTTATGTTTCGAAGGTTTTGTCCCTGTAATGAAGAGCCTGTTCATTCCAGACTTACATCTACACATTACCACAGACGAGAAACATCCTTGTCCCGTAAGGGAGCTAGCTGGCCACACAACTAATTGAGCAGCCACTACTAGTCCAAGCAGAAGGTGTCAAGGGACTTGCAAGTCTCAACGCAAGAAAAATGCCGAGAAGGTGGTCTGGCATCCAGACACTAGCCTTCAACACTAGGCCCACTGGCAGGTTTCTCTTGAATGATAGGATGGGGCTAAAGCCCAACTTCTTGAGTCCTAGTCCTAGTTAATGCTCAAACACACAGCAATCGAGGCACATGCTCTACGGATCATCTCACAAAGCCAGAGAGAGATAGTTTCCTGACATCTCTTTCTTCGACCTACCAGTGAACAAAATAGACTGGCCCTCAGGCCTGAGGTGTCCGGTACCTTTCAAATAGCACCATACCACCCTACTCTTGATCACCACTTGATTTCTCCTAAGGGGAGGGGATGGAAAACTCAAACCTGGGGGCATAGGCCACTGGGTTCTGGGCTTTGGCTGCAAATTATGCCACAAAACTGAAGGAGACCTTCCACCCCTTAATGTTGAAGACTAGAATAGTGTGTGTGTAACTCATCACCTCTCCATGCCAACATTAGAATAAGTAGAAGAACAGACGGAGCCAGAACTCTTGACAACTTCCACAAAGGCTCGAAAAGGAATGCGTAAGAGCCTCGTGGGTCACTGTCCTGTCCCCCCACCGGGACCAAAGAACCCCAGGGAGAAACAAACTTCTTGAAGCTCCTCACAAGCCTAGCCAACTCCCAGGAGCATAGTGGTCTGTACCCTTGCGTCAGGTCATACTGTCCTCGTCTGATCTTTAGCCTTTGACAGCTGCAACTAAGGGGAGCTTCTCTCAATGACGGAAGATGAGCCTGTGATCCATGTAAAAACTGCTCCAATAAAATGAAAAACCCTTCTACGACACCAGTCACAGAAGATAGTCCTTTTATCCTGGTAGAACAGCTGTAGAGGACCTGCCAAGTGTCTCACAAAACCTTTACTCAGAGGAGATGATGGCTAGTCTCCATCTGTTAAGTATTCCTTGGAGGTACTTCTGCGGGCATAGCTGACCGAGAAGAGCGGCCAAAGGGGTAGCTCTCTTGGGACCTCTACCAGAAGATCAGGCCGACAGGGATACTACTCAGTCTGAGGCCAACTGAAAGCCACCCAGTTCATCCTGAGTCTTGGCGTAATTAACTCTTTATTGATTACAGGCCAGATTAGGCGGAAAGGCGTAGATATTCAGGTGATCCCATGCATGTTGGAAGGCATCTTCAAACATTGCTCATTAGGCCAGAATGGCAAAGTAAAATCCTGAGAGATTCCTGTTCCGCGGTGTGACAAACCTGAACACTGGGGAGCCCTCCAGGCCAAGAACCCTTACGCTGCTAGAGGATGTAAAGACCAGTCTGCTCCTATAACCTATCCCTGTCAGTAGAGTCCATTAGTCCTTTTCTGTTCGGAGAGTATCTTTCCAACACCTCCACGATGTAAAAACATCTTCCAGATGTGCATCTACTTTATCTGCCTGCAAAGAGGGTATAAGGCTGTGCCCTTTTGTTAGCTGACATAAGACACTTCGGTAGCATTATTGCATCTCAATGCTACGGTGTATCTCCAAACATTCCTGTAATGTTTGCAATCCTCAGAAGGCTGCTTGCATTTTGAAGACGTTGCGGAGCAGATGCCTACTTCTTCAGTCCACATTCTCTAGACTAGCAAGTTGACTAGGCGTGCACCACCCTCTCTTCCGATATATCTGAGAACAGATGCAAGTACAGAGGTGAAGAGTAAAGTGGAACCCCTCTGGTGAGGTTGATCTAGTCAAGCCACCAGGCCAGACCAAGATGACATTGTTAGTGCCAAGCTGGTACTTCTGTCATAAATAGGAATAGTCACACAACCTCCCTGAGCCCGATTATGCGATCACCTGAAAGAAACTCTCTTGCTGCTGCCATTGCTGTCTGCATGCCCAGGTACTTCCTCTCCTTGGGTATAACTTTCAACTTTTTACAGCATTACTGGCATCACCAGATAGCTGCAAAAAGCAAAAATCCAATCTCAATCCTGACGCAGCTGCCTGCCCTGACACCAAGATCAACCAATGGTCGAAAGACCTTAGCACATATCCCTAAAGTTAATGTGGATGTAAAGACCAGATACTTAACAATATCATAAGATTTATTATTTTGATACCTCAAGGTTCCCTCCTATTATACCTCTAGGTTACATGATAGCCCTCCCTCCTTCCCTCTTCAAATAGTACATGTATAACTGGAGGTCTCTGTCGGTTTCAAATTGTAAGGAACAAAAGTTGAGGGAGCAGCATCCGTGTGAATACCCTGGTAGTCATACACATTCCGACGCACAGTCTTGAACTGGTAAAATAACCTTAGAGGGAGAAGCGAAAGTATTTTCAAGAGGACTGATGAATAGGCACTTGAAAGTACACATCCTTTCACATCTACAGAAAGTATGAAGTCCCCTGCTCACATGGAAAAACAATGCAAACCGTAATGTTTCCATCCTGAACTTTGATACTGTCTTAACTCCTTCGCTGAGACAACATAGAGTACAATTAGCTATGAGTAACACTTGTGATTGGCCTTAAAGAAATTGCATAGGAACTGCATAAGCAATGTACAGTACAGTACTGTACATTATTTATGGCAAAGGAAAGAAAACATAAGTAAAAAATCCTCCTGCTGTATTCTTTAAATTATCAAAAGAACATGATGCCCATGAAGAACAGGCATAGACTGAAAATAAATACTGCATAAACATAAGGTTTACCCTAGATTACTATCTATTCTTAGAGAAAATGGTATGAAGAATATAAGATATGAATATAAAAAACTTCCACCCAAAATACTAAACGTACACAGATCAACACGAAAACAATGTAGACCACAAAACGTGTCGAGATAAATCAAATACAACCTAATAAAACAGTGCATATCACACTCTTAAGTATTTTAACAAAAAAGAAGAATGAATTAACCTATGTTGATGACAGAAACAATAAAATCATGACTATATATGAACGAATCTGTAAACCGTTACACACACGTCTATTTAGCTTTGAATGCTAATGGCCAACTGCCATGTTTTTCTCAAAGGCCTGTGAGGTGCCAATGCCCCTGATGTCATGCGGCTTGGTGGATCCAGGTAAGGGCTCGCCTTTTGATATATACGCCCTACGGATCGTCTCTCTTAATAAAAATGGAGTTTTTATGATAAAACAAAGTTTTGTGAATACTTACCTGGCAGTTATATATACATAGCTAATTATCTCTATTTCGGCAGAATTTTTCTAAAACTAGGCAACCGCCTTGTGGTGGTTGGGTGGTAACACCCGTTAAAGGGTGGTAGGAGGAATCATTCCCGTTTTCTGTTCTTCAGTTCATCTCTGCCGGCCGGATCGACAACACGTTGGTCCGTCATTAAGAGTTTTTCTTCGCTTTCCCTGCTCGGTGTACCAGTCTGCTTTTTTGGTGAAGTACTCTGATTTGGGGTTTTGGCGATCGTTGTATTTTGTTTTCTCTTAGCTTTTTTTTGCTGTTTTTCATTATGAGTGAAAAGAGTCATTACCGTATCTGTGCGAATGAGGAATGTAAGGTGAGACTACCGAAAATGGCGGTAGATCCTCACACAGTTTGTTCTAATTGTAGGGGTTTTGTTTGTGCCCTTGATAATAGGTGCGGGGAATGTAAGGTTTTGGATGAGAAAGATTGGTTAATTATGAAGCGCTATGTGCGTAAGCTAGAGCTCGATAGAGTTAGGAGAGCTTCTAGGTCTAAGTCTAAGTCTGTTAGTGGTAAGGAAGACGAACTTAGCGTAGATTTATCTATTGATCCTATTATTGATTCCTCTTTGGAAGTTGATCCTTCCCTTGAGGTAGTAACTCCTGCACCTCCTACAGGTTCTGTATCTACGGATGACCCTCGGTACGCTAGCCTGGCGGCCGAGTTGAAGGCCATTAAAGAACAACTGGAGGCCTTTAAAGGTAAGGAAAGTGAAAGTGCTTGTGTTAGTGCAGTGGAGGTGGCGACTGACCGAATCTGTCATACCCCTAGGCCTAGACCTCTACCAAGCTCACAGGACCAAGGGAGAAGGTACGTCGATGACCGAAAGGGGGTGAGAGGTACGTTCCCTCGGTCAGCCGTCGCCTCAGACAGTCCTGTTGTCGATTCCCAGGCTGCTCTTGACCGTCACGGGAAAGACGTGTCGGATGTGTTGTTTTCTTCTCCGAATTCGTCCAGACGTAAATGGAAGTATGAAGCTTCAAGACCTACTAAGAGGAGATGGACCCGCGACGAACGGTCTCGTTCTTTCTCTCCCGGTTCTAGCAGTTATGAACCTTGTCCGTCGGAGGATGATTTCGACTCCGTGCCTGTGAAAAGGACGAAGCCTGCTGCCGAAGATACGAGTGTTATTCGTCAGCCCCCCCCTTCGGATCCGCAAGACCCAGCTGATGTTGCTAAATCCTTTATGTCTGTCATGCAGGAACAACTTTTGACTTTAGTACAAGCCTTTAGCCGCCCTCACGCCCAGTCTGACAGACGTAAAGACGACTCGTTGCCGATTAAGAAGTCTGCTTCTAAGAGAGAACGGAGTTCTTCTTTAAAGAAAACTTCTCCCTTTCTACGCCAGGATGAGGAATGTGTGCTTTCGCCAGGCGATACTTCTTCGCGATACCTGGGCGATACGTTTTCTCGTTCTCGATACCGGTACGATACCTTATCGAACGACGCTGCTTCTCGTTCTCGATACCTAGACGATACCGCCTCCCGTTCGCTTCGCCTCGACGATACCTCCTCTCGTTCGCTTCGCCACGACGATACCTCCTCTCGTTCGCTTCGCCACGACGATACCTCCTCTCGTTCACGACGCCACGACGATACCGACCCTAGTTCTCGACGCCACGACGATACCGCCTCTCGTTCACGACGCCACGACGATACCGCCTCTCATTCTCGCGCCACGACGATACCGCCTCTCACGCCACGATACCGCCTCTCATTTTCGCCGCCACGACGATACCGCCTCTCGCTCTCGACGACAGAACGACTCTGCCTCTCGTTCTCGGTCCCAGGGCGATACCACCCTGCCTCTTCGGGACGATACTGCCTCTCGTCCCAAGGATTCTTCTAGCGCGGGACTCAAGGATGCAACCCGTCTTTTGCAGGATGATGCCTTTGATTTGCCCTTGTCGGGTTCTAAGGATCCTTCTTCTCTTTCGAAGGATATTGCAGATGTGGATCAGGACCTCGAGGATGTTTCTGATGACGATGATAATCCTGCCGACGCTGTGGGAGATTACAAAGTTCTCTCTCGCTCCCTTCTTGAACTTTTTGGAGAGGAATTCCAACCTGCTGCCCCTCAATCTCCTCAGTCCCAATTTAACAGAAAGAAGGCCAAGAAACAGTCGGCCTTCATCAAGATGAAGCTGTCTATCTCCGCAAAGAAGGCTCTCACGAAGATTGATGACTGGATGATGGAGCGGAGACAAACAGTTAAGACTTCCTTCTCGTTTCCACCAGCTCGTCTTGCTTCAAGAGCGGGTATGTGGTATGCAACTGGAGAACCTTTGGGTCTGGGAGTGCCTTCCTCCTCCAAGGGTGACTTCTCTGGTTTAGTGGACTCTGCTAGAAGGCATGCTCTCAACTCAGCCAAGGTCATGTGGTCGATGTCGGAGCTGGATCATCTCGTCAAAGGTATTTTTAGAGCCTTTGAGGTTTTTAGTTTCCTAGACTGGTCGCTTGGGACTCTCGCAAGGAAAACTGAACAGATGGAAGGATCTAGGGACCTTACCAGTATTATGTCCTGTATGGATAAGGCCCTCAGAGATGGGGCGAATGAGTTGGCTGCTCTGTTCTCAGCTGGGGTCCTAAAGAAGAGAGCTCTGCTTTGCTCTTTTGCTTCGAGGTCTGTTACCAATGCTCAAAAGTCTGAGCTTCTTTACGCCCCCCTCTCTCAACATCTTTTTCCCGAGTCCCTGGTTAATGACATTACGCGTTCTCTGGCCCAAAAAGCCACCCAAAACCTTTTATCTCGTTCTGCTCGTAAGCCCTTGGCAGCCCCTCCTTCTTCTTTGAAACGGGAGGAAAGGAGATTCCAGCAGCCCTTTCGGGGCAGGACTACTTCAAGACCAGATTTTAGAGGGAGAAGGCAAGATTCAGGACCAAGATCTACCAGGGGTTCTTTCAGACCTCGCTCCAGAAAATGAAGTTCGTCTCCTCCAGACAGTAGGCGCAAGACTGTCAGGTTTTTGGCAGTCTTGGAAGAGGAGAGGGGCGGACACCTGGTCCCTCTCAGTCATCAAGGAAGGATACAAGATCCCCTTTCTGAAAAAACTTCCTCTCGCAGATGCTCCGCTGGCCTTAGTAGCCCGGTACTCAGATCCTGGGAAACAGAAGGCCCTAGTAGACCTTGTCAACCAAATGCTAGACAAGGGGGCGATAGAACCGGTTCGGGATCTAGCCTCCCCAGGCTTTTACAATCGCCTGTTTCTGGTCCCCAAGAACTCGGGCGGATGGAGACCCGTCCTGGATGTCAGCGCTCTCAACGTATTTGTGGAGAAGACAAAGTTCTCCATGGAGACGACTCAGTCGGTGCTGGCGTCAGTACGTCCAGGGGACTGGATGGTGTCCCTCGACTTGCAGGACGCATATTTCCATGTCCCCATCCATCCGACTTCGAGGAAGTACCTGAGATTTGTAATGGAGGGCAAATGCTTCCAATTCAGAGCTCTTTGCTTCGGTCTCAGCACGGCTCCTCAAGTCTTCACCAGGGTAATGGCGAATGTGTCAGGTTGGCTGCATCAGGAGGGGATAAGGATATCCTTCTATCTGGACGATTGGCTGATTCGTTCACGATCGAGGGAGAAATGTCTGGAGGATTTACGGAAGACTTATGATGGCTCAAGATCTAGGCCTGGTCATCAACAGGGAGAAGTCTCAGATCAGACCGAATCAGACTATTCTCTATTTGGGGATAGTTCTGAATTAAGTTCTTTTTCGGGCTTCTCCCTCTCAGGAAAGACAGACCAAGTGTCTTGTAAAAGTCAGAACTTTCCTGGACAAGAAGAGATGCACAGCGAAGGAGTGGATGAGTTTGCTGGGGACTCTATCCTCCCTCGAACAGTTTGTCTCTCTGGGGAGACTCCACCTAAGGCCTCTTCAGCACTTTCTATCGAAGACATGGAACAGAAAGATGCAGGAAGACTCCTTTTCCTTCCCCATTCCAATAGAAGTCAAGACTCTTCTGAAGTGGTGGCTGGACCCAACCTTGTTAGGGGAAGGGATCTCCTTACACAAGAAGAACCCAGACCTAGTGTTGTTTTCAGACGCATCTGAGTCAGGCTGGGGGGCAACACTAGGAAGCAAGGAGGTCTCAGGCTATTGGGAAGGAATTCAGCTGGGATGGCACTAAGTGTTTTTAGAGACCGCCTTCTTCACCTTCCCCATAGCCACGAACAGGTTCCTAATGGTTGGGCGGTGGTTGGCAGTCTAGATACTTGTGCACCGCTCTCACCCGGTACAATAGCTAGTCGTCCGGGTCATTTTTTCTGGGTATGGCATGAACAGAGAACTCCTCGAACCGGGGGTCTGCCACCGCCGGTTCTGTCTTTTGGCTACGAAGGAGGGGACAAACCTGAACTCCAGCTCCTTCCAGCCGTAAGAGTGAGACATCTGCTGAGAGACCGTGGAGCTCGCCCACCCTCTTGAAAGAAACCTGAGCAAGGACAAAAACCATCTTCAACTTGAGCTCCCTGTCTGCGATCTGCCTCGGGCTCAGGGAGTCTAGCAACTTGACGATTTACAACGTGGGGGCTCGGAAAGCTTGGGGTAGGCATGACTGCTCGAAACCTATTATGAGTATTGAGAGCTGCTTGGAGGATCCTAGTTTCAACCCCTTGAGGAGGAAGACCTATCCCAGGGCCGCTCAGACACCTTTCACCGCCGGAAATGACATACCCCGCTCAAGCCGTAGATGGATCAGGAAGTCTGCTTGATGGGGATCGAGGCGTTGACTGGCTTGATATCCCTCTTGGCATACCTCTTCCAAAAGGTAGCCCACTTTGCCTGGTATATGGCCCTCGAGGACTCCCTAAGGTTAAACATCATCTGCACAGCCATTCTCCTGGAGTAGCCCTCCCTCCTTAATCGACACTGTATAATCTTCACGCGTTAAGTGAGAGGTTTGGGAGTCCCTCGTGGAACCTTCGGAAGTGTGCCTGTCTAAGCAGGTCTTGCCTTAGAGGCAAGGGCCATGGAGGCTCTACCACCAACTCCAGGAGGTCCAGGAACCATTCCTTTTCGGGCCACCACAGAGCTATCATTGTCACTTTCACGTGCCTTGCCCTTCGAAGCCGGTGGATGGTCTAATGTAGCAGGCAGAAGGGGGGAAAAGCATACACGTCTACCCCATTCCACGGGTGGTGGACCGCATTCTCCATTACCGCTACCAGGTCGCACTGGGGAACAGGAGACCAGTAACTTTGCCACCTTTGGGTGTAGAGACCATTCAGTCCCCAGCACTTGTCCCTCCCCGCTTATTCCGTCCAGGACCACATTCCTCCTTCCCAGAATGTACCTTTTCATCAGGGAGATGGCATTGTTCTCGGCCAAGGACAGGATCTGTGCTGTCAAGTCGTGGATACGAGGGGATCGGAGACCGCCCTGCTTCTTGATGTACGTGACAACGGTGGCACTGTCGCACATCAGGGCCACTCTCCTCTCCACTAATGAGCTCCCGAACTCAAGGAGGGGCCTCTGAACCGCTAACAGTTCGAGCTCGTATATGTGGAGGGCCTTCTCCTCCAGAGACCAAAGAGAGTTGGGACTTTTCCCAAATGAAGATCACTCCCAGATCCACACAGAAGGCAACCAACTCGTCCCTCTGCCTTGATAGCTCCTCTAAAGACTCCAAGAGAAGCAGCCAATCATCGAGATACCGCAGGAGTCTCATCCCTCTCTTGTGGGCCCACTAGAAGACCACGGAAAAGACCCTAGTGAAGACTTGCGGCGCAGTAGAGAGGTCGAAGCAGAGGGCACAAAACTAAAGATCTCTTCCCCCCACTTGAACTGGAGGAACTTCCTTCTGAAGGGGTGTACCAAAACTTGGAAGTAAGCATCTTTGAAGTCCAGGAACAGCATGAAGTCCCCTTCCCTGATAGCCGGGCTAGATGGCTCCTTTCTCGAGGATGCCCTGTATTTCCTGTTCCAAGGTTCTCCGCACCTCTTCGTTGGGCAGCAGAGACAGTTTCGAGGCCCGACAGCAGGAGGGTAGTGGACTCTCGGAAGGGGATTCGGTATCCGTCCCGCAGGACTTAGACTGTATAAGGGTCTGTCCCTGACTCCATCCACTTTCTCTACCTTCTGTTGAGGCATCCCCCCCTACCCCCAGAAAGCACAGAGGAGAGGGGGCCCTCGCACCCTACCTCCTCTTATAGAATGGTCTGTTACGAGGGCCCCGGTCGGCCGGGGCTCTGTTGCAATGCTTGAGCCCACTCTACGATAGCAGGAGCTTCACTCGGGGGTCCATCCCATGGAGTAAGGGAAGGAACGTCCAGGTGTTCTGCCTCTCCGGCAGAAGGAGCACCATGCCACTCTTCCTCCACTCAGCTAAATTTCGCTGCTCGTGCGGGACCCTGAGTCAGGGAGCCGTAAGACAGCGGCCTAGAGGAGTGCAGTTTCCTCTTTCCTTTCGGTCCTCTGTCCCCTCTTGACATGTCCGGTCCGAGGTGGCGGGAAGGGAATATGGGTCGACATCGGAGGAAGAGAACTCCTCCCACAGGGCAGAAAGGGGGGAGGGCAACATCTACTGCTCCCCACGCCGGCAAGGGGTCTCTTGATGGGGATCTGAACAGGGTTTTGGTTGGACCTGACCAGGTCTCTTGGGCCTACGAAGAGAGATCGACACCCGGGAGCCGCTGAGCGGAAGCTGGGACCGCCACCCTATTATAGTATGTAGGAACGTCTACCAGCGGTGGGAGGAGGCAGCATACGCAGTCGGCGGATGTGAGATAGCTGTCTGACCCAAGCTAAGGCCCGACGGCCAGGTTGGGCAGTCCCAAGTAGAGGAGCTTGGGCAGGCAGCCCAGGCCAAGCGGTGGAAAACTAGCCGGGCTGAGCAGGCCTGCCTGAGCGGTGGGGATCTGGTCCGCATGGTCGACACGTGGAGCCTCTAGCCGCAGCGGGGGACAACCTGCTGAGAAGGCAGCACTGCCCTAGAGCAAGTGCTTGAACAGAGCCATCATCTCTCTCAACACACCCACTAGCATGGCCAGCCCTGGTGAGGGGGTGGAACTGATCCTGGAAGGACTGGGGAGCGCGGGGGGAGCCTGACTCCCGGACAAGGAGGGAGAGACGCGAGGTCCCAACACGATCCCGCTAGAGTTCTCATCCAGGACTGTTGGAAGTCCTGGAGACAAAGATGTTCCCGAGACACTGGGAACCGTCAAACAGGAAGGAGGAGTACGAGACACACAGTCCTTCTTCGAGGGCAACCTGTCCTCCTTAGGGTTTTTACGTTTCTTAGCGGCCATCTTGGCCCACCGAGCCTCGTTCCAATAAATATGACAAATTCATAGATAATTTGTATTTTTCCTAACTATACAAACCTTGGCTATTTAATAGGGGTATTACTTTCGGTGTAGCTGAAATGACGAGCCATTAATTTTTAAGGAGGGTTTACTACCCACACAGCTAGTTAGTGGGGGTAGGGGAGGGTAGCTAGCTAACCCCCCCCCCCCTGCCCCCTCTTTCACACACCTGTGCTTGAGCTCACTTTGCTTGGAGGTAGGAGTTCAAGGGGGATAAGGCTGGCGGGCAAGATTGGTTAAATAGCTAAGGTTTGTATAGTTCGGAAAAATACAAATTATCTACGAATTTGTCATTTGTTCCGTAACTGGAATACAAACCACGCTATTTAATAGGGGTGACTCACCCATTAGGAAGGGTGGACGTCCCAGCCAGTCTGCTTTTGGCTTTGCCCAGGGACTCCTTATTTGAGTGTGTAAGCACCCAAGAAATAAGGAGTCCCTGCACCTCGCTAGAACCTTGCTACGCAAGGTCTGCGGCCTACGCAAGCTGTGTGTGAAGGTATGAAGAGGTGTGACTCGTCCTAGAAAGTTGTTCTTAAGTTCTTCAGATGGAAACTTGTAGACTAAGACTTTCCCAATAGCACCTTCTCAGGGTATGGGGAAATAACAGTATTAATCTTAATACTAGGAACACAAGGGAGCATGGTTTACCTGCAGTGGTTTGAGGTCAGCTATGCAGAGAACCATGAATGCTGCTTTCCCCAAGAAAGGAGATGATGAAGAAAAGAATAAGGGCCAGTCAAACCTTTTCATTCATGCAGACTAAAACCGGGTAACGATGCCCTCAACCTTCTGCTACTTGTCCAATAAGGAGCTTGAGGTTTTAAACCAGCTGTTGTGCAGCCATCAGAGGACCGATAGAAAACCTATCGAGTCTCCTGTGGGTCATGCCTTGCAGGTAGTGGGATGTGAACGTTGTTTGACGTTTCCACACCACAGCTTGAAGAACCTGCGTCACTGAAAAATTTCTTTTGAAGGCCAGGGACGTAGCTATGGCTCTGACATCATGTCCTCTGGGGCAACATGATGGAGCAGGGTCTGGATTCAGTACCAGGTCAATGACCCTGCAAATCCATGCAGAGATGGAGTTCTTGGTGATCCTCCTCTTAGTCCTTCCTGTGCTGACGAGTAGTGCTGGCACACGAGGACGGGCTGCGGCTGTTCTTTTGAGGTACAGCCTCAAGCTCCTTACTGGGCATAGTAAGAGATGGTCTGGGTCATCTGTTACAGTACAGAGACTAGAAATCCGGAAGGAGTCGAATCGAGGATCCGCTACTCCTGGATTATGAGTCTTAGCAATAAACTCAGGGACGAAGCTGAACGTTACCTCCCCCCATTCCCTTGAATGGGCAATGTCATACGAGAGACCATGAAGTTCGCTGACTAGCTTGGCCGAGGCTAAAGCTAGCAGGAATACCGTCTTCCAGGTTAGGTGGCGATCTGATGCCTGGCGTGATGGTTCATAGGGAGGTATCTTAAGAGACCTGAGAAATAGGACCACGTTCCATGGGGGAGGTCTCACTTCCAACTGAGGGCAGGTAAGTTCATAACTACGTATGAGTAGAAAAAGTTCTAGCGATGAGGAAATGTCCATTCCCTTAAGCCTGAAGGCGAGACTTAAGGCTGAGCGATAGCCTT
This sequence comes from Palaemon carinicauda, assembly GCF_036898095.1. Taxonomy (NCBI): domain Eukaryota; kingdom Metazoa; phylum Arthropoda; class Malacostraca; order Decapoda; family Palaemonidae; genus Palaemon; species Palaemon carinicauda. Next base: position 15,964,218 of record NC_090746.1, read on the forward strand.
TCACTGCCGAGACTGAAAGGCGCATTTCTTCACGCAAATACACGAGGAACTCCGCTATTGTTGGAATGGTGGCATCGAGTGGAAAGATACCCCTTCCACGACACCAACCACAGAAGACTTTCCACTTTGCCTGGTAGACTGCTGCTGAAGACTTTCGTAGGTGTCCAGACATCCCGAAAATCCTTTCTCAGAGAGGAGATGCTAGATAGTCTCCAGGAGTGAAGCCGTAGTGAACCTACGGCTTTGTGGAAGATGTTGGCACGTGGTTGTCTGAGTAGATTGTGTTGTGGAGGGAGTTCTCTTGGTGGCTCCGTTAGGAGTTGCAGAAGGTCCAGGAACCATTCTGCGTGATGCCATAGCAGAGCTATGAGGGTCATTGAAAGATTGACCGATGTTCTGGTCTTGTTGAGTACCCTCCTCATCAGACAGAACTGAGGAAAGGCGTAAACGTCGATGTTGTCCCACCGTTGTTGGAAAGTATCTTGCCAGAGAGCCTTGGGGTCTGGGTCCGGGTCTGGGAAACAATACAGCGGGAGCCTGAAGTTCAGGGCCGTTGCCAAGAGGTCCACAGTCGGAGAACCCCACAAAGTCAGGACTTTGTTGGCTACTAGATGACCCAAAGACCACTCGGTACTCACTATCTGAGATGCTCTGCTCAGGTTGTTGGCGAGCAGATTCCTTTAGTCCGGAATGAAGCGTGCCGATAGTGCTATCGAGTAGATTTCGGCCCATCTCAGTATCTCTACTGCTAGATGGGATAGTTGCTATGAAAAAGTACCTCCTTGTTGGTTGATGAAGGCCACTACTGTGGTGTTGTCACTCATCACCACCACAGAGTGACTTGCTAGGTACTGTTGGAACTTTTGAAGGGCAGCAAGACGGCTTTCATCTCTAGGAGATTTATGTGGAAGTACTTTTCTGACTCTGACCAAAGGCCTGAGGTCGTGTGGTGCAGCACGTGGTTCCCTTTTTTTGAAGCATCCGAAAACAGCATCAAATCCAGGGGGAGGACGAGAAGATCCACACCTTTTCGTAGGTTCTCGTTTGCCACCCACCACTGGAGATCCGTCAGTTCCGCAGGTCCCATGGGGATCTGGATGTCCGGGGAGTCGTACGCTTGATTCCACCGGGACTTGAGTCGCCACTGGAGGGATCTCATCCCGAAGTGACCATTGGGAACTAGACGGGCCAACGATGAAAGGTGACCGAGGAGACGTAACCACGATTGGGCTGGAAGTTCTTCTCGTCTGAGAAAAGGTCTTACGACTTTCCTCAGCCTTGCTATCCTGTCGTCTGATGGGAAGGCTTTGTGGAGAGTGGTGTCTATAATCATGCCTAGGTATACCAGTCTTTGAGTGGGAAGCAGTGAAGAATTCTCGAGATTTACCATGATCCCCAGATCTTGGCAAAGTCTCAGAAGTTTGTCTCGGTGTTGAAGAAGGGTTGACACCGAGTCTGCTAGGATTAACCAGTCGTCCAGATAACGGAGGAGACGGATGCCAATCCTGTGTGCCCAAGATGATATTAGGGTGAACACTCTGGTGAAGACTTGTGGTGCTGTAAAGAGACTGAAGTACAGCACCTTGAACTGGTACTTTCTATTGTCTAGGCTGAATCTTAAGTACTTCCTTGAAGACGGATGGACTGGGATCTGGAAGTATGCGTCCTTTAGGTCCAGTGTGCACATGAAGTCTTGCGGTTTACTGCTAGTCTGACCATGTCCGCCGTCTCCATGCTGAACGGAGTTTGTTTGACAAACTTGTTCAGAGCTGAGAGGTCGATGACTGGTCTCCAGACGCCTTCTTTACAAGAAAGAGTCGACTGAAGAAGCCTGGAGATCCGTCGAGGACCTCTTGGAGAGCGCCCTTCTTCAACAGGGTCTGGTCTTCTGCCCGAAGGGCTTGCCCCCTTGCCAATCCCATGGCAAGGGAGTTCAATAACACTGGATTCATCGTCAGGGGAGGTAGAGATGTTATGAAGGGGACGCGATATTCTAGACTGATCAAGGAGATTGTCCAGGAATTGGCCCCGAGTTGCTTCCACCTGTTGAGCAACTTTATAGGCATCCCCCCCACTGGCGGACATGCAGGGGTATTGCCTATCCTAGTGTTTGTAGCCTCGGCTGCTCCCCCTAGGATTCTTGCCTCCCCTGGAGGACTTTTTGCCTTTCCTTTCTTTGACATGAAAGGGCTTAGACACCAAGGTCTTCGCTGCTGTTGTCATCTTAGTGGTCTTGACTGGACGGGACTGCAGTGGTAACCAGATATCGAGCTTGCATAGCACACTTCGCAACTTTCTCCTGGTTGAGGATCTCGGCTGCCGAGAGCGAGACCTGCCGGTTGGAGTGTCTCTCAAGAGGGACTCCCCTGGTTAGCTCTTCCAGCGAGTGGTGAAGAGGAAGAGCTAAACAAGGCTCCTCAAGAATCTCGAAGTACCTCCTCTGCTGTACGCGAGGAGGTGGGAAGAGCTTGTTGGTGGCACCGTTACGGTTGGAAGAGGACATCTCGGAGAGCTGTTATGAGATCTTGTCCCTGGTACTCTTAACCCCTTGAGACCAGGGCAGTGCTGCACTGGTCTTGGAGGGTTTCCGAGTACCAAAGACACGGTCCAAGACCATGTCCTTGCCCTCTCGAGGAGGGATCTCTGGGTCAGAAAACCCGTTGAGAGCCCTCATTAGAGTCAGAACTTGCCAAAACGCATGTTCTGACTCTTGCTGGTCTCCTCCTGCTGTAGGACTTGCAGCAAAGTATCCATCCCCAAAGGCTCTTCTTGGGGAGAGTCGTGGACATTCCCTGAGTGGCTAGCTGGTTCCATCCTAGTTCTAGTAGAGGACTTCGGCAATGTTTTGGAGTCCTTAGATTCCTTCCTGGGAAGAATGTAGGACTCCAACATTGACGAGGGTGGCATGTTCCTTTCAATCCCCGACTGAGTAAATCCCTCGGCGCGAGAAGAGGTTTCCCCCATTGGTGCGATGGGGGAAGGTCTCTCCTCGCGTGATTCCCTTGGGGACGGGAAATCTTCGTCTGAAAGGGAAGGAGAGGCAGTCTGAGGAAAAGAAGGAACTTGCCTCGAAGGTCTGCATGGAGTAAGTTTCGCCCATGGGGAAGTGACCACGTCTGGAACTCCTCTTTTTCTCTTCAAAGGGGTAGAAAGAAGCCATGGTTCTGTGTCCCAATTCAGAGAAGACAGGCTTGAGAGCCTGCGTTACAGCTCTGATCAGTGTACCGAACCAGGGCTGTTGGCTGACAGACGCGCTGTCAGACATACCCCTTGAAGCGACAGGGATTGAAGGAACCCAGGGAGGAGTCCCCATCATTGGTGGGTTCGCCTGTGGTGGCTTTGGGGTCCTGGACCGCTCTGGATGTTTCCCTTCTCCCACAATGCGCGATGGTATGCGCTTGCGGGGAGGGGAATGAGGCGATGGCGACCTTGCCGTGCGTAGTTCAGTAGTCTCGCGCGCGGGAGACTGCCAGGACGTGCGCGCGCGCGGGAGACTGCCAGGACGTGCGCGCGCGCGGGAGACTGCCAGGACGTGCGCGCGCGGGGGAGACTGCCAGGACGTGCGCGCGCGGGGGAGACTGCCAGGACGTGCGCGCGCGGGGGAGACTGCCAGGACGTGCGCGCGCGGGGGAGACTGCCAGGACGTGCGCGCGCGGGGGAGACTGCCAGGACGTGCGCGCGCGGGGGAGACTGCCAGGACGTGCGCGCGCGGGGGAGACTGCCAGGACGTGCGCGCGCGGGGGAGACTGCCAGGACGTGCGCGCGCGGGGGAGACTGCCAGGACGTGCGCGCGCGGGGGAGACTGCCAGGACGTGCGCGCGCGGGGGAGACTGCCAGGACGTGCGCGCGCGGGGGAGACTGCCAGGACGTGCGCGCGCGGGGGAGACTGCCAGGACGTGCGCGCGCGGGGGAGACTGCCAGGACGTGCGCGCGCGGGGGAGACTGCCAGGACGTGCGCGCGCGGGGGAGACTGCCAGGACGTGCGCGCGCGGGGGAGACTGCCAGGACGTGCGCGCGCGGGGGAGACTGTTGGGGCGCGCGGGAAAGAGTTCGCGCGCATCTATACCAGCCGTAGGGCGCGTGCGCAAGAAAAAGATCCTTAGTGCGCGGGAGCACGAGAGAATGTTGGCACGCATCCTTTGGAGAGGATGGGCGAGCGTGCGCCCTCCGCATATCCTTGCGGATGCGCGTGGGAGAAGGCTGGCACACAGGTGAGTGCTGGCGCAATGGTACTGGTTGGCACGTGGGAGAAGCCAGCATTGCTGACTTCCCAGAGGTACTACTTTCAGTAGATCGTTGGCGCGCAGGTTTTTCCTGGCGAGTATGATGATGCGTAGCATGGCGCACAGGGGAGTTGGATGTTGGGCGAGTATGCGCGCGGGCAGGAGACTGATAGCGCACGGGAGAGCGCTGGCACGTAGGAGAGCGCCATTGCACAGGAGGTCGATGGCGCGCAGCTGGGCACGGGCGCGTAGGAGAATGTTGGCGCACAGGAGAACGTGGGCGCATGTGCGCATGAGGGCGCGCATAGCGCGTGATGGAGCTATGCTTCTGTTGGAGCGAATGCGCATACGCCCTTGATGCCCTGTGTTAGGGTTTAGTTGTAGACCTGACTAGGTACTAAGGAGCTTTCGTCAGGTCTCGTTGGCGCGTATGTGGTTGGCGCGCAATAGCGTGCTTTGGTGGAGCCTTGTTAGGTCCATGTAGAAATGGTGACAGCAGATCGGCAAGTCTGTCGGATGGAAGGTCGATGTGTCCTTTAAAAGGACGACCTTCCACCGAAGGAGATCGCCAACGATCTGCAGAGAGGTCCAGGACCAATGCAAGAGCAGTGATGAATGATTGGTCTAGAGGCTCCTATGCGGTGGACTGCATCAAAGATGTTGAACCAAAGAGGTGCCTCCTCACCGCAGGTGAAGGAAGGCCTCTAAGGCAAAGAGGAAGACGAGCCTTCCGACGAATGCGCCCTCTGGGGGCTGTTGGATCACCAAGCTGACCTTCTGCAGTCCTCTGAAGAGGAATCTCTGTAAGTGAACTCCCCCAAGGGGGAGAAATACTAGCAGGAGAGACTGACGATGGACTTATGTTTCTCCCTCGTAGGTTGAATAGGAACGGGAGAAACTAAGCCGTCAGCTACTGTAGAGTTTGGAGAGGCAGAGGTGATGGGTGTTACCACATTGGATACCTCTGACACCACAACGTCAACAAGAGACAGAGGATCAACCTCTGACGGTGACGACGACTGCTTGACAGCGGCACCCAATCGGATGTAGTTAAGCAAAACCTCCTTGGAGGGCGAACCCGTAAGCCCCAAGGAAGACCAAGGCTGGAAAAGGGAGGTTAATGACATATCCTCCCCTGGGGGTAGAGGTGGAGCTGCTTCGCTAGGGGAAGCAGCGTCATCTCGAGTCCCGAGGTTGGTAAACAATACATCGGTCTACACTACCACTCAACAGTCTCTCGAAAGAGGCCGACTGAGTGGGAGCTTCGGAGGAGGTTTGGTTAACGGAAGAAGAGAGCTTGGATTTTTCTCCTTTCGAAGCAACCTTCGAAGGAGAAATATCCCGTTTGGACTTCCTCTTCCATTGTCGCGAAAACCTCTCCCACTGGGAGGTAGACCACTCCCTACACCTGTTGTTACCATCACACCGTTGGCCCCTACAAGAAGGACAAAGGGGTGAGGATCAGTCTCGACCGCCGACATGAATGTTCCATGATCGCTGAGGCCAACTTCACATATACAGAACTAGAAAAAGAAAAGACAGAAGCAATTAAATGGCTGCCAAATGATGGCGAGGATGAGTGCGGACATATCCGACCACCATCCGAGCCAAGAGCAAAGTGAACTCAAGCACAGGTGTGAGAGAGGGAGGGGGGGGCGTTAGCAAGCTACCCTCCCCTAACCCCGCTAACTAGCGGTGTGGGTAGTAAACCCTCATTAAAAATTAATGGCTCGTCATTTCAGCTACGCCCCACATTTTTCACCAAATGATCCTGAACTAGGAAGAAAAATTTCTCCTTCCTGCTGAGATTGAGGACACAAACATGAATAAATTCATCATTCCCACTGACTCCAAATTTCTGGCATAAAGTACAAATGGATGCAGAGACCACTAGTTTGGAAGTACACTACTTGCTGATCATAATTTTCTCTTTTTTATTGTATATAAGAAAGATCTATTTTAAAAGTTGTTACTGTTCTTAAAGTGTTTAATTACTTTTCTTGTAGTTTATTTCAATTTTCTCTTTCCTCACTAGGCATTATCCTCTGTTGAAGACCGGGCTTATAGCATCCTGCTATTTCAACTAGGGTTGTAGCTTAGCTAGTAGTAATAACAAGAACAATGATAATAAATGATTGCCTAGGATATTCAATTTCTCTAGGATGCAAAAGTGTCCTATTCAACCAACTCAAGAAATCCAAAATAAGGGTAAGGTCGGGGAGGCCTAAAATTTTTTTTTTCAATATAAACTCTTACCCCAGAATCCACAAACAAATCTCTACTAAACAACCACCCAGATTCAACATCTCTTTTGTTAGCCACCAGAATTTAACACCAGTTTTCTATCGATATTGATTAGAGGGTCTAAAATATTCAGCCAATGTAAAAAATAGTTAGGCTAGGCAACTGATCCATTTAATAAAAAGCCAAACGATTCAACCGCTGACCAGACTTGAACTCTCCTCAATCTGTGTCATCAATTTATCCACAATCTTTAGACATATTAGAGAATTGGGATATATTATGCAATCTTAGTAGAGCCAGATCCATGAGCCCACATCTAAGAATAGGCAGAGCTAGAACTAAACTGAAGAATCTTCTCTGGAAATATTTCTGCAGTAAGTTTTAGTGAAACCTTAAACTGCGAATAATCATCCATCACGGTATCATCCAAATTATTGTCATCTTCACCTTCATTATCTAGATTTTATGAAGAACAACATAAAACACCTAACATCTATTAGCAGAGGAACTCCCGTAATTGTTCTATATTGACTTTTAAACCGAAGTTATCAGACATGCACAGTACGTTATTGTTGTATTTAGTTGCTAGTCTCATTGCTTTACTGGAGGCAGTTGTGTATTGGAACCGAAGAAAACAGAATTTTCTTTTTTATTATAAAAAGTAACATTAACATTCCAAGCTTTTAGATATGTAAGCAATGTGAACACCTGGAGATTCATGGAAATAATTCACTTTCTATACTACCAAAACCAGGAAATATTCACACCATTGTTACAGTATAGCTAACATAGGCTAGTTGATCACAAAAGCCTAAATACCTCCCCTACTTCATCTCTGGATACTACCTCTAACACTGGGGTTCAAAGGTACGAGTAGTATAACCGTATCGGAAAATAGCAAAGGATACGTAAAACGAAGATTTTTTTCCAGTCTTCTTTGGATTCTCCAGAGCTATATTATTATCAATACAAGCTAGGCTATAACCATACAGTAGTTGGAAAATCAGATGCTATAAGCCCAAAGGCTCCAACAGGGAAAAATAGCTCAGTGAAGAAAGAAATAAGAAAATAAAAAGCTATAAGGTAATAAACAATCAAAATAATTTATTTTAAAAACTAACATTAAATTAGATCTTTCATATCGTGTATAAAATAAAAACTTCAAAAAACAAGAGGATGAGAAATAAGATAGAATACTGTAGTGTGTCCGAGTGTACCCTCAATCTAATGTAAGACAGCGGAAGACCATGGTACAGAGGCTTTGGCACTACCCAAGACTAGAGAACAATAGTTGGATTTTGGAGTGTCTTCTCTCCTGGAAGAGCTACTTACCATACCTAAAGATTTGCTTCTAACCTTACAAAGAGGAAAGTAGCCACTGAACAATTCCATTGCAGTAAACCCTTGAGCAAAGAAGAATTGTTTGGTATTCTCAAGTGTTGTTAGGTGTATGAGGACAGAAGAGAAGGTGGAAAGAATAGACCAGACTATTCGGTGTATGTGTAGGCAAAGACAAAATGATCCGTAATGAGAGAGGGATCCAATGTAGTACCATCTGACCAGTCATAGGATCCAATAACTCTCTAGCGGTAGTATCTAAACAGGTGGCTAGTGCCCTGGCCAACCTACTACCTCTATGCAAAGCAAAACTATTAAAAATGTGAATTATTTATTTGACGACTCATAGCAGCCAGATATTAACTGACAACTTCTAAGAGGAAAAGTAACATCCTTCCTCAATACAAACAAGACACATCCACACACCTTTACAAACAATTGTATTTATCTCGCAGACATACTGTACAGTACATATAAATTCAAGAGGAAGGCATCCCAATTAATAGTAAATGGATTACAAATCCCAAGGAAAACATTAGCTGAGGGCACTCAAAAACTATCAAATGGTTGATAACAGATGCCTTGTAATCACCTTCTTGAATTTCTACATCAGTTCTCAGCTACTTAGTTTGAGAAACCAGACTTGGGGGTCATATTATTACAGGCCAACACTTGTAAAATATATCTATGGTTTCCAAAATCTTTTTAAAAAACTCCAAGTAAGAGTTTCCTACTGAGGTACATCTCCTGAGTATCACACCACAGAGGAGTGATTTAGGTTGACATTAACCACCAAATATCACCTAGGGGGGCAAGAAGCATGGCCTTTCGAAGGGAAGAAAATGGGATTTAATTTTTAGAGGTAACATTGATAAAGAGTCAGATTTTTTAGGACAAAGCTATATGAACATCAGGGGAGGCTCAGACCACCGAAGGACACTTTGTATCCATGACTTTATTTCAGCAGTATTCCCTGAATTTAACTTTATGATTATAATGTAACTAACTAAAGTTTCTATAAAAGCTTAATCAAGAGTTTCATGACTGAAGCTTTGAATATGGTATTTTCATTATAAAATAAATTTTTGAACATACTTACCCGGTAGTTATATATATAGCTTACGTCCTTGATGTCACGGCAGAAAATTCAAAACTCGCGCCAATCACCGATTGGATAGCCAGGTGTACCACCACTGCGACCTAGCGAGGTACCTAGGAACCATTCCAGGATTCCTCATATCTTCCATGCCTCTAGTCTCTAGAGGGGAGGAGGGTGGGAATTTAATTATATATAACTACCGGGTAAGTATGTTCAAAAATTTATTTTATAATGAAAATACCATTTTTAAACATAAGACTTACCCGGTAGTTTTATATATATAGCTGATTAACACCTTTGGTGGAGGGTTAGAGACAGCCAATATAGTTGGAATTCTGCTTGAGTTAATCAAAACAAACTTAAGGGTTTGTACCTGATAAGGAAGCTGACTTCAATGATTCTCTGCCTCATTATGTATGCTAGCCTTGTGAGATCCAGTGATCCTCCCCGGGGGTTGAAGATCTCTTAGAGACTGTCAAACTGGTGTATATACCTAATTGTGACAGAACCTCCTCCAATAACTAGTTCTGCGTGCTCTCAAGGAACAAAATTGACCACCTGACTAAAATCAATGATTGTGGAAGACTGACACAATCTCCACAAACAACCATAAAAAACAAATTAAAGTTAAAAGAGAAGAAAAGGTTATTAGGATTATGGGAACGTAGTGGTGGATCCTTCACCCACTACTGCACTCGCTGCTACGAATGGACCCAGAGTGTAGCAGTCCTCGTAACGAGTCTGAACACTTTTCAGATAATGTGAAGAGAACACAGATTTGCTCCTCCAAAAGGTTGTGTCCATTATGCTTTGCAACGATCTATTCTGTCTGAATGCTGCTGACGTTGCCACGGCTCTGACTTCGTGAGTCCTAACCTTTAAAAGTCCAAGGTCTAATTCATTACAATGTGCATGAGCTTCTTTAATCAGAAGCCTGATAAAAAATGACAGGGCATTCTTTGACATCTGCAACGTGGGCTTTTTGACTGAGCACCATAGAGCTTCCGAATTGCCTCGTAAGTCTTTTGTTCTGTCCAGGTAGAACCTCAGAGCTCTTACTGGGCATAGGACTCTTTCCAACTCCTCGCCAACTAAATCCGAAAGATTCAGAATTTCAAAAGCCTTGGGTCAAGGTTGAGAGGGGCGTTCATTTTTGGCGAGAAACCCTAACTGTAAGGAACAGACAGCCTTACCATCTCGAAAACCAACGTTCTTGCTAAACGCATGGATTTCGCTAACTCTTTTGGCTGGTGCGAGACTAACCAAAAACAGTCTTTTCATAGTAAGATCCTTCAAGGAAATTGAATTTAAGGGCTCAAATCTGTCACTCATAAGAAACTTTAAAACAATATCTAGATTCCAAGCTGGTGAATCTTGGTGCCATTGCTTTGTTGTATCAAAGGATTTAAGAAGTTCTTGTAGATCCTTATTGTTTGAAAGGTCCAGGTTCCTGTGCCTGAATACAGTCGCTAACATACTCCTGTATCCCTTAAAAGTCGAGGATGAAAAGTTGCGCTTCCTTCAAAGGTGGAGCAGGAAGTCCGCAATTTGAGCTACAGAGGTACTGGATGAGGAAAGAGTTGACTCTACACCACTCTCTAAAAACCTCCCACTTGGATTGATAAACCCTGATAGTTGACGTCCTTCTCGCTCTTGCAATGGCTTGAGCTGCCTCCTTCAAAAAACCTCTAGCTCTTGTGAGTTTTTCGATAGTCTGAAGGCAGTCAGCTGAAGACTTTGGAGACTTTGATGGAACATTTCCAAGTGAGGTTGTTTGAGTACGTAAATCTACTCTTAATGGAAGGCTTCTTGGAGTGTCTACCATCCATGCCAGTACCTCTGTGTGGTTGCTACAAACTTTTGTACCACTTTGTACAGGATCTTGAATGGTGGAAAAGCGTACGTGTCTAGATTGGTCCAATCCAATAGAAACGCATCTATGTGGACTGCTTCTAGATCTGGTACTGGAGAGCAATACGCCTCTAACCTTGTTTTTGATGTCGCGAAAAGGTCTATGCATGGTCAACCCCAAAGTCGCCATAGACTCTTGCATACTTGTTGATGGAGCGTCCACTCTGTGGACAGGATCTGACCTCTTCTGCTGAGGCTGTCTGCCATTACGTTCTTCTCTCCTTAGATGAACCTTGTCATCAGGACCACATTCCTTTCCTTTGCCCACAAAAGGGGATTCTTTGCAGTTTCGTAAAGAGATATCGAGTGAGTTCCTCCTTGTTTGGCAATGTAAGCTAATGCTGTCGTGTTGTCGGCATTGACTTGTACCACTTTGTTTAGAATTGACCCTTCAAAATTTTTGAGGGCTAACAGGACTGCCAACAATTCTTTCTGATTGATATGGAAGTTCTTTTGGGTCTCTGACCACAGCCTCAAAGCTTCCAACTTGTCCAGAGTTGCTCCCCACCCCGAGTCCAAGGTGTCGGAACATAACACAAGGTCTGGGTTCTTTTGAGTTAAGTCAAGACCTTCTTAGAACTTGTCTGGTTCATCCCATCACCGAAGGCAGCTTTTGATGGATTCCGTAATTGGAATGGTCATTGTCTCTAGGTCCTTCTCCTTGTTCCAATGGTGAATGAGGTGGAATTGGAGAAGACGAAGGTTCAGTCTTCCTAGAGGAACAAATTGTTCCAAGGAGGAGAGGGTTCCTACTAGACTCATCCACTTCCTCGCTGAACACGCACTTTTCCTTATAAAAGATCGGAGTTTCAAACTGGCTTCCTCCATCCTTAAAGGAGATGGAAAAGCCCAAAAAACCCGACTCCGAATCGTCATTCCCAAATAATCTCTTGTGATGGAATTAAGAGAGACTTTTCCTTGTTGACAAGAAGACCCAGTTCTTTTGCAAGACTCAAAGTTGTCTGGAGATCCTTCAGGCAGTGATCGTATGAGTGAGCTCTGAGAAGCCAATCGTCGAGATACAGGGAGGCTCTGATGCCCCTTGAGTGGAGAATCTTTGCTACATTGAGCATGAGTTTCGTAAATATTTGCGGGGTGGTGCTGAGGCCGAAACATAGGGCTCAAAATTGAAAAACTTCTCCCTTGAAAACTATAACCTTAGATAATGCATGAAGTTCGGATGAATTGGGATGTGAAAATAAGCGTCCTGGAAGTCTAATGAGACCATCCAGTCGCCTTTCCTTACTGCAGCAAGGACTGATTTCGAAGTCTCCAGCGAGAACTTCGTCTTCTGGACAAACTTGTTCAATGCACTTACGTCCAGGACTGGACGCCATCCCCCCAAGTTCTTGGGTACCAGGAACAGGCGGTTGTAAAAGCCTAGAGAATGTATGTCCTGTACTCTTTCTATGGCCCCCTTCTCCAACATTAGAGACACTTGAATAAATAATGCTTGTCTCTTTGCCTCCTCTTTTTATCTGGGAGAGAGATCCACTGGAGCTAAGACCAAAGGAGGATTCCCTATAAAGGGGATTTTGTAACCCTCCTTCAAAACCTGTATTGACCAACGGTCTGCTCCTCTCTTCTCCCACGCTCGCCAGAAGTTGAGTAGTCTGGCTCCTATTGCCTGAAGGCGAAAGCAGTCAGACTCTGCTGCGCCCTGATCTGAAGCCTCTCCTCTTATTTCTCCTTGCATCGGGTCTGGAGCTACCCCTGCTGGAAGACCTCCCTCGAAAGGGCTGGGAGAACTTAGGAAAAGTTGTTTCTTCCTTAGGTTTGCGGCTGGAAAAAGAAGATGGAAGGACCTTTCTAGCTGTCTTAGAGACCAGATCTTGAGTGGCCTTTTGTGTTAATGCAGACGATATTTCCTTTATGAGCTCTTGAGGGAACAGCAAGGGAGAAAGAGGAGCATATAATAACTCAGATTTCTGGAAGGGAGTAACCCCCAGTGACAGAAATGAGCACATCTGAGCCCTTTTCTTGAGAATTCCTGCAAAAAAGAGTGCTGCCAACTCATTAGACCCGTCCCGCAATGCCTTATCCATACAGGACATTAAGTGGACTAAATTAGAGGTATCACCTTCTTTAAAAGCAGCAACTTTCTTACCCGAGGCTCCTAATGTCCAGTCAAGGAAGTTAAAAACTTCAAAGGCTCTAAATATGCCCTTGAGCAGATGATCCAACTCCGAGGTAGACCAGAAAATCTTGGTCTTCCTCATGGCCGACCGACGAGGAGCGTCTACAAGACTCGAGAAACCTCCCTGGGCAGAGGCAGGTATACCCAAGCCGAGAACTTCTCCTGTCTCGTACCAGATACTAGACCTAGATGCTAGTCTAGCTGGTGGAAATGCGAAAGCCGCTTTCCTTTGTTCTTTCTTGGACTGCATCCAGTCGCCCATCAGTCTTGAGAGCCCACTCAGAAGACCGTGACAAGATCATCTTGGTAAACCGAGACTTCTTTGAAGCCTTCCCAAGAGTAAATTCGGAAGGTGGAGAACGTGCAGCAATGGGTACAAAAAAGTCTGGGAATTCCTCATTGAAAACTTTCATAAGTTTTTTCAAATCTACTGAAGGACGAAATAAGTTGGTCTCCATCTTCTGAAACCTCCTCAAACTCAACAGGAGAAAGATGACCCTCAATGTCCTTCTCTGGTAAAGTTCCAACGGGAGCAACAACATTGAGAACCGGGTCCTTCTCATGAAGTTCCTGACTTTCGACAGCAACAGAACCTGGATCATCACGTCTGTCGCCAAGTGGACCTACCGCTTGACGCTCATCAAAACGCATGCGATCAAAGCGATCGGAACTAACGTGTTCCTGATTATGATCTCTGTTAAAATCAGTGTCATCCTGAAGAGCGTAGTACTCATCTTCATAATCAAAACTCACTTCTAAATCACCAGCAACCTGGGAAGAAGTAGGTAGCTCAGGGTCGCGTTCTGAAAAACGCTTGACGTCACTTCCTGACTGGCGCTCAGCGCCGCGTACCGCTTGTCGCTCGTCGACTTGTTTGGCTGCTTGTTGCTTAGCGCCGCGTACTGCTTGTCGCTCGTCGACCTGTTTGGCTGCTTGTCGCTCGGCGACGCGTCCTTGAGGACATTCGATATTGAGTCTTGAAGGGCGGTTGACATCCTGTGAACTAGGACGTTCGACGACTTGTTTAGGACGTTCGACGTCTCGTTTTGTAGGACGTTCGAGTTCACGTCCTGAATGCAGTTCACCTTTGCGCTTAAGAGGACGTTCGGCGCCTCGGTCTAAAGAAAGTTCGACGTTAGGTTTGGCTGAGTACTCAACTTTGTTCTTAGTTGATCGCTCAAGATCACGTCCTAAAGGACGTTCGATGCTATAGCTAGCAGGAAGCTCGGCGCCTCGTATAGAAGGACGGTCGAGATCACGAACCACCGCACACTTAACGACACGTTCAGGAACACGTCCTACAGGACATTTCACATCGCGTTGAGTAGACCGCTCGCTGTCTCGAGCCTGACAACCACTGTTACGCCTGTCTGCTTGACGCTTGTCGCTACGATAGTCTGTCTGACGTTCGTGAACACAAACAAGTTCACTTTCCTTAAGAGGAACAGTGTTACGACCTTGCAAGGGAGAGACGAAAATGAGATCGTCATTCAGAGCCTCTTGACTGACAGTCTTACGCCGCCTGGCGTCCAGAAGAGAGGCTTCCTGATGTTCAGGATCCAGGACTGCTACTCTCTTACTGACTGGGGCTTGGTAACTTTGCATGAAAGAAGAGAGCCTTTGTTGCATCTCTCGTAGCATGTTCAAATTTGGATCCATTCATTGCGATACCGGTGACGACAAGTCTATCACCACACCGTTCTTCTCACAGCTCATAAGGCGTTCAGAACGTCTGGATGGTGAAAACCAGTCTGACGGCTGTGGGGGAGCATGAACCAAGGTTAAGCCTGGTTCTGACTGCTGCTCAGCAGGATCCTTGGCAGAGTCCTACGTCCTAGCAGGACGTTTAGCAGGACATTTAGCAGGAGAGCTTTCAACTGAAGATGGAAATCGCTCTGGACTGTCCCAATGGCTACAGCCAGGCCGCGATGCGCTAGTAGGACGTTGGTTGACCTTATCAAAGGTCCTCTTAAGAGGTCTGGAAGTTAGCCGCCAGCCTCTTTTAGGTATTGTGTCATCCGAAGACGACGAAAACAACTTAACCTCACCTTTCCTATGGTGAGGGCAAACGTCCTGAGAAACGTCAACAGGTACGTTCGAGGGGATGTCTGCTCTTGTTTTAAAGCCTCTCGTCTCCTTTTGCCGGTCGACATTCCTTCTCCCAGGGGTTGGAGAGCTTGGAAGAGGTCTAAGACTAGGAGAACGACAGACGCGAGCAGGCGTACCCTCCACAGCACTAAATAACTTCACTGCACTTCTAGCACTTTCACCCTTTAACTGCTTTACATCGGACGTAAGCTGCGTTCTGTCCTCCGCAAGCGATTCCACTTTAGCGCCCAGCGCTTGAATTGCTACCAACATGTCCTTAAGCGTAGGCTCATTAGCAGTTACAGTAGCGGGATCAGAATCTACCACAACAGGGGAAGGATTAAGGTCAGTGACACGGGAAGAGGAAAGGTCTTTTGAAAAACGAGAAGAACTTCATCTTAATCTATCTCTTTGAAGTTTACGCCTATAGCAATCAAACTCAATCCATTCATTCTCTGACTAAAGAACATACTCATCACACCGATCACCCAAATCACATTCTTTACCTCTGCATTTAACGCAGAGCGAATGGAGATCAAGAGAGGCTTTAGCCATTTGTGTCTTACACCCACTCACACACACCCTAAAAGTTATAGGGGGGTGGCCATTTTGAAAATTTTTAGAGAGAAACCAACAAGCAAGGGTAAAAAATTTCTAAATCCAAACGTATCCAAGAATATCCAAAAGCAAAATCAAATAAGCGGGAGGTCAACAACCAAAGTTTTGTACATCACCAAAGTAAATCAGTAAATATCAGATATCTGTCGAGCAGAATTTCAACGATGTTGTCGCTAGCGACGGCAGGGAAGATATATATGGGGAATCCTGGAATGGTTCCTAGGTACCTTGCTAGGACGCAGGGGTGGTACACCTGGCTATCCAATCGGCGATTGGTGCGAGTTTGGAATTTTCTGCCGTGACGTCAGGGACGTAAGCTATACATAGGCTATAACTACCGGGTCAGTCTTATGTTTAAAAATTAAAT
>NC_090746.1:15980742-15993242 GCF_036898095.1 Palaemon carinicauda
AAAGGCCTTCTCAACCTAAAGCTCCACGAATAGAGCCAACTACCAAGAATGCATATATAATGCCAGGGGTTGGTGCAGATATGGAGATATTGCAGGTTTACACACAAAAATAAGTATGAAGGCGAAGAACAAATATTATGGAAAAGTTGGATTTTTTAATGGCAGAATTCCGAGAAATGAAGAAAAGAACATCATATCAGAACTGGAAGGGAAGCATGGGAGAATCATATTATTACCAATACTGTATTAAATAATGGAAATGAGACACAAACCATAATAGTGATGAATGCACAGGGTTGTCACGAGTAACTCTAAAAGGAAAATAGAGTTCCTAGAAGAACTAACCCAAATTGAAAAAATAGATATATTAAATATAAGTGAAACGTGGTATTCCCAAGAGACTGGCAGTGATGACCAGATAAAGGGTTTCCAAACTTATAGATCAGACAGAAAAAATAGGAATCAAGGGGGAACCGCAATATATGGAAGAGACATAAATCAAGGAAAAGTCTGTGAAAAATACAGCAACACAGAATGTGAATTGATTGCGGTAGAATTTGAATTTGAAAAACTAGTGAAATATTGTAGTTTACAGACCCCCAAATACTAAGGAGTTTGACATAATAGAAAAAATAGATGATATATGTAGAAACCATAAAAGACTGGAATATACTCCTATCTGGAGATTTTAACTTTCCTTTCGTGGATTGGAAAGAACGGATAGAAGAAAGTGGTTGTATGTATACATATAAAAAAGAGAGTAATAGTAGTGCAGAAGATAAGAGGCAATTTGAAAAGCTTCAAGATATGCTATTAGAACATAATATGCAACAAATAAACCACATTCCAACAAGAAAGGAAAATGTCCTAGATCTAGTATTTGTGAATGAGGTGAATTATGTTAAAGAAATAATAGTGTATAACACGGGAATTTCAGACCACAATGTCATAGAATTGATAGTTCATTCCAAAGCAAGTAATCACAGAATTAATAAAAGCACAAAACTTTGGGAAGGATATGGAAAATATAACTTTTACAGTAAGAATATAAAATGGTCAGAAATAAATGAAGAACTGAATAAAGAATGGAAAAATGTGTTTATAAGTGATAATATACAGGTAAATACGGATATACTGTACAAAATACTGGAGAAAATTGTTGAAAAATATGTACCGAAAAAAAACAATAAACAAAAGACGTGCATACCAAGAGACAGAAGGATCTTATTTCAGAAAATTAAAAAGTGGAAGAAAAATCTTGCAAAAGAAAAAAATGTGTGGAAAATGAGCGAAATAAAATGTAAGATAGAAAATGCAGAACAAAAGATTATGCAGTCGAAAGAAAATGAAAAAAGGGACTTAGAAGAAAGGACACTTCAAAATATAAAAAGAAACCCCAAAGTACTTTACTCCTATGCAAAAAAGATGAATAAAAGGAGAATAGAAATAGGCCCTCTAAGAATTGAAGGACGGCTAACGAATGAAAAAAAGGAAATATGCAACATATTAGCAGAAAAATATAAGAGTGAGTTCACGCCAAGAATTGCGAATGAGAATAATGAAACAGAAATGAGAGAAGAAAATGTTGAATATCTAACTGATATAGATATTAATGAAGCAGATATTGTCACGGCTATAAACGAAATTAAAAATGGATCGGCAGCCGGACCAGATGGAGTTCCAGCGATTTTGTTAAAAAAAACTGCAAACACTATCGCGAAGCCACTTGCAATACTGCTAAGACAGAGTATAGATATGAGCGAGATATATGTTAAACATAAATTAGCTTATATAACCCCTATCTTCAAAAGTGGATCAAGACTAGAGGCAAGCAATTATAGACCTGTTAGTCTAACATCACATATTATGAAAGTGTATGAGAGGGTAATAAAAAAGAAAATAATGAACCATTTGGTCAAAAATAATTTGTTTAATATGGGTCAACACGGTTTCGTACCTGGAAAAAGTACACAGACCCAACTGATAGCTCACTATGAAAACATATACAATAATATGATAAATGAAAAAGACACAGATGTGATCTATCTAGATTTTGCAAAAGCCTTTGACAAGGTAGACCATAACATATTGGAGAAAAAAATGAGAAAGCATAATATTGTGGGAAAGATAGGAAAATGGGTAAAAGAATTCCTGCAAAACAGAAAACAGATAGTGGTTGCAAATGACGAGAAATCAGATGAAGCCCAGGTAATATCTGGTGTGCCCCAAGGTACGGTATTAGCTGCACTGCTATTTGTTATTATGATCTCAGACATAGACTGTGATGTTGAAAACTCCGTAGTGAGAAGTTTCGCCGATGACACAAGAATAAGTAGAGAAATTACTTGTGATGAAGATAGGAACTCACTACAAAGAGATCTAAACAAAATATATGAATGGGCGGGGATAAATAGGATGGTATTTAACTCCGATAAATTCGAATCAATAAATTATGGAAACAGAGAAGGAATGGTGTATGCATACAAGGGACCTAATAATGAGACAATCACAAACAAGGAAGCAATTAAAGACCTTGGTGTAATTTTAAATAGGAATATGTTATGCAACGACCAAATAGCAACACTGTTGGCTAAATGTAAAGCAAAAATGGGAATGTTATTCAGACACTTTAAAACAAGAAAAGCTGAACACATGATTATGCTTTACAAAACTTATGTGCGTAGTACACTCGAGTACTGCAATGTGATATGGTACCCACACTACCAAAAGGATATTGCGCAAATAGAGAGTGTACAAAGGTCCTATACTGCTAGAATAGAAGAAGTTAAGGACCTTGATTACTGGGAAAGACTGCAATTTTTAAAACTATACAGTCTAGAAAGGAGAAGAGAACGCTACATGATAATACAAGCATGGAAGCAAATAGAAGGAATTGCTGAAAACATCATGGAGCTTAAAGTATCAGAAAGAGCAAGCCGAGGTAGATTAATAGTACCAAAAAGCATTCCAGGTAAACTGAGAAAGGCGCACAGGACATTAATCCACTACGCACCAGCATCGATAATGCAGCGACTATTTAATGTGCTGCCAGCTCATCTAAGAAACATATCAGGAGTGAGCGTAGATGCGTTTAAAAATCAGCTCGATAAATACCTAAGATGCATCCCAGACCATCCAAGACTGGAAGATGCAAAATACACCGGAAGATGTATTAGCAACTCTCTGGTGGATATACGAGGTGCCTCACACTGAGGGACCTGGGGGAACCCAAAGAAAAAATAAGGCAATAAGGCAATAAGGTAAGGCTCTCTCTCTCTCTCTCTCTCTCTCTCTCTCTCTCTCTCTCTCTCGTAAATTGTTTTCCTGCTTTGCTACGTACAAGTACTGTATAATTTATATTTGTAGGTAACATATTTTGTAAATGCTTTTACTGTAAATACTGTATGTACTGTATCATTATTTATCACTATCATCATGCGCGTTAAATGCCTTGTTTGTTCTGAGCGTGGTTGTTTACTGAGCGTACACGCCGTCGTTTCAGGCGGCGTCATAAAGAAAAAGATTTCATTTGGAAGTCCTAAGAAAAATACGTAAACTAAAACATTGGTAATAAAAAAATCAACATACAGTACAGTATAATCAATATAATCGATGCAAAAACTAACCTATACATATATGTGTACACTAAATGAGTTTGTTTCTTCATTATGATCAGAGATGAACGTAAACAAAACATTGGTTGCCATTTTTTATCGTGCTTTTTAGGTGTTTAGGAAACGCATGATATAAAATCGCCTTTAATATTTGTGCCTGTTTTAGTTTAGGGTGCTGTAGTACATGCATTAAGTGACCTGTACATTAAAGGGTGGTTTGTTAACAGTACTACGTACAAGGGAAGGTTTTAAAAGTCCGAATATACATGTTAAATAAATAGGTAAATATGATGTCACTACTTCGCGGATTTTCACCTATCGCGCCCGTGTCTGGAACCTATCTACCGCGATAAACGAGGGTTCACTGTATTCTCCTCTCTCTCCCTCCGTCTCTATCTCTCTCTCTCTTCTCTCTTGACTTAGCACCTGAGAGAAGAGCCCAATTATATATCGTTAAAACATGTTATTTGCTAAAGGAAAAAACTGAAAGGTTTCCCAAATAAAAAGTTCCTTTATTTAGAATTTAAACCATTTAAGCTAAGAAAGAATGAACGAAACGCTAGAATCGGTTTACTCTTACTGCAACGTGAAACCGTGATACACTCTCTCTCTATCGTAACAATAGAGCGCATGTTGAACGTTCTGAACGTCAACAACTGCGGAGACTAAAAAACTAAACGTTAGTTCATCTTTGAAAACAGTACGAGACTATCAAAGAAATTCTTTCATAAAACATTAAAATTAAAAAAGTATTAAATTCTTAAAAGGTTAAATACGATATGACGGGCTCAATGTTAATTAACTTCGGTTCCAAGAAAGGACCGCCTACTATTAGGAAAGGTCGCATATAAACAAACATAAAAATTAATTTTTTATAAGTTTATAATAAATGGAAAGTTAATCGAAGAGGCCTATAAAGGCGGAGAGATATAAAATAAATAGATCTATAACTTGTTAAGCAAAATTACCAAAAACCTAAACACACTTCCGTCTAAGGGAAGGGTCGGCCATTTAAAAGTGAAAGAGAGTCCATACTCTCTTCGTCACCATAATTAAATCTATCCAAAACGAGTTCAAGTTTTGAAATGAAGATAAAACCCCTGCATAGCGAAAGCTCAAAACTGGAATAGTGTACTTCACCAAATCGTTGTGAAAACAAATCCAGTTAGGGACGGCGTATTTAGTAGGTCTTGCCATTGGCACGACAGAGAGAAAATTGGTTCTTGTTGACATCGAGTACTTGAGTACCTACTTGACAGATGGCGCTGTTGATGTACACCTCCACCTGTATAGCGATCGCTGGCGTATTCCGCCCGTAGGTTTTTTCTGTCGGGCAGCAGAGCTGACAGCTATATGATCATCGGGTAAGTTTAATATTGAAAATTAAATCTTATATAGAAATAATGGAGACTGCAATCCATCTATCAAAATGTGAGACAATAATGGTAGATTAACTCAGATTATGGATCAGTTGCAATGTGTCAGGGTGTCTTTCTAAATAGAAACATAGTGAGTCTATGGTACAGTACTGTTTTGTCAGATATTATAACAGTCAGAAGGCATATTGGAGTAAGATACTTACCATATGAACACCAAGTGCTATGTGCAAATTGTCAAAACTATACTGTTTTGACAATGCCTTGACTTAACCAAATGCAGAAAAATTATCACAAGCAGCAGTATACAGTAGCAAGGCTCTATTGGAACAACAATACATATAATACAGAAAATTAAATGAACACTGTACCTCTACAAGTACTTGAAACTCAAAAAGTGCTTACAATAATTTACAAACACTCAAGATAAACCATCCGGGTAATTAAGTAAACACTGTATATAATCAAAAGTAGAATAACATCATCAGACAAGAAAAAAAATACTTCAAGCACATTACCAGAGTTACTCAAGCTTAAAATAAATAAAGTACTGTACTTTTCAAAATAATAAAAGAAAAGCAATTCATCCCTCAATGTGACATGTTGTGGAGTGAGATACAACCTGGAGTGAGATTTTTAACTGACAGCAGCATCTAATGGTCTTACTTATAGACCAAAAAAGACAAATATTCTTGTATTGAATTTTAACTCGAGTTCTGTTGAATCATGATTTTAACTTGGTTCCTTTGAATCACGATTTTAAAAGCAAGATTTTTGTACATTTCTAACTTACTTCAAAAACTAATTTACTCCTGTTAGCATAATTAATAAAATGTTGTTCTACACACAAATCCCTTACTATTGACATAATGTAAGTTTTAAAAAATGAACGATAAAGATAAAACAAATACTATTTTCATAACTAAATATCTAATTTTCCAAAAATTATTTACTGAAAAGTGCCTTAAAAATTCAAAATTTTCTATATAATCTTATTACAAAATACACCCCCTCCCTCTCTCTCTCATAACTATCAGAGTAAATATACATGTTCAGTTAGAGAGCATTAAGAAGGCTATGTATAGTATGATCTAATGACTAACCATTAATGGCTCCATCAGTTACTGCTGTTCATCCTAAGGAAACAATTTTGTCACTTCAGCAGGACTGAACAGTTGTCCTTATCCAAAAAAAATTCCATCTCCCCTAGGCCATTGCCACCCAAGATCTATACAGACTGGATGTCTGAGTTAACCTTAACCTTTGCAAAGTCTTCTACAAGGCAATGGAGTCTTATTTGATGTATGTACACTGTACGTACATCAATTCAGTAAACCAACAAGACCTATGAGCAGCCAAGTATTCACCCGTTCCATAGTAGTTCACGAACTTCATTATGTATTAATTAACCTTGACGATCTCATTAACATAAATTATTAGTGTAGGCCAAGCCTCTATAATTGTAGCGGTTGCTTGGAGCACAAGACTGAAATCAATAGGATTGGCCGTTTTAAACTTTATAATTTCCGTAAAGTATTTAGTAAGTTTCCTAGAGAGAAAACATCACTGATTTGCAAACTCCATTGCTTATATTACAAACTCCAGTGCCTACGAAGTTTGGAAAGTATAACATAATAAACCTTCATAGTCAGAGTAATTATTACATTTAAGCAACCTTGTGTACTGTACAGTACATATGGTACTGTATACCCCTCATTATTTCAATAAAAATTCTGAACTCTTACTTGTACAAATCAAAGCAATACTCATGAAGAAAATATTTCATCTTACACCAAATGAAGTAAATCTTCACATTTGATGATCATACAATTTTTTTTGTTCGGTCGCTCCATGATTACCCCACCTCACGAGTGGAACGGGATCCTGCGTTTGCAACCCGTGAGAGAAAATTGACTACAGTAGATAGTGTCTTATCTTTCAAGCAAAATAAATTTCACGTAAGCCTTTTAAAAAAATAAAAATAATTTATTAGCTGTTTCTTTAAGAAATTAAAGAACCAGTCATGTTATTTGTTTACTTAAACTCTAATAAAATCTCACTCCAAATTGTAGAATGGTTCAAATACAAAATAATCATACATTACAAGCGATTCATAACAAGATCTTCAAAGAACAGAGGTACAGTATATGAATATACATACTGTACGGACAAAAAAAAAATTCAAATCCCATAAGCCTTACATAATGCATGCCAGGTAACTAAAAAAATTCACAAAGATAATGCCTCTTGCCTAGTCTACTACAATATAATACATACAGTAGTCAAATTGTGTAAACCATAAGGTTATCAAGTAGTCAATTCATCCAACAGCTACAACATACTGTATGATAAAAGCTGTACACTACTGTCACAACCATGGAATGTTCAGTATGACACAATGATCCATGTAGGATAATACACATTATAAAATAAAACTTTTTAAAAAGGGTTTCTTCAAAAGTAACAGTGTCAAAGGATACATTTAAAACAAACATCTAAAACATATCACCTTTTTACCATTTGGTTTCAAGTTACCTACAACAGTTATATTTAACCAAGAAAATTTCTGCATTGTATTTTATGTGATGTTGCCAACAATCTTATGCAAAATATACAGTATTGCATTTAATAAATACAAGTACCGTATCACCAAATCAACAATTTTATTAATTTAGGAAATCAAACATGCTCACACAAGGCACATGCAGTGGTTTTAGCAAAATATTGGTGGTGGCATTAATACAATGATTATTGAAAAAAAAATATATATATAGCATAGGTTACAGGAAACCTAATACTGATAAGCCTATTGTATAATCGATATAATCAATGGCCTATTTCATTATTATAGCACACTATGCAAGAAGACACTCGCTACAGTGAAGTCCTCTATTCTAATACTCTTCAATTCCCAAGAAAATCCTTCTTCCAAGTAAAAATTTCAGGACTTAATAAGCTTTCATTTTAATTGTTTGTTCCCCCTTTGAGGGCAAAGTCTTCATTTACACAAATTCAAATAACTGTTATAAAACTCGTGTAACCTCATGGATCTAAACCTGCCATATAATTTGCCTGCTACTAATACCTTCCTTAATTTCTTATACTCTCTCTGGAACTCTCAAACGATGAATTTTTGTTGAATAATTATTTTTGCAAACACCTTTCAATCTACCCAACAGCAAGCTAAGGAACTATACGAATTAATTTATTTTAAGTACACCACTGCTATGTAACCGAACTCATCCAGGTCTACTTTCGGTGGTAAAGACTTATGAATGTTTCTAATATCAAGAATGTGTAGATATAATTGAGGTGATTTCCAGTTACCAATGGACTCCCATAAGGTAATTATAAAAATCATTGTAATTAGATTTTGCGTTACACGTTACAATGTTTGGTTCGTTGATACGTCGAACAACTTGCCAATACGGAGGGCAACTAATGCCGTCGCCTGGCCGCAGATCAATGTGTGTTATGTGTCACTTTAGCATTAGTTTGACATCTTTATTTATGATACGCATTCAGGATTTTGGTTCTCCTCTCTTTGGGATATTTTTGTGCATTTTCTTGCAGTGCATCAAGTCTGCAAGCTTAGCGGACACTTCCGAAATCAGAGTGCAGGCAAACCACAAGAATAATAGTAAGGAATTGTTATACTGTATGTGTAACTCATTATCTACTGTACTAGAAAAGTATTAGTACAGTACAGTACAATACAGTAGAGTACTGTATAGGTTACAGGTACAGTATCTATTAATTTTGTACGCAATGTATAGGGTTCAGTAATTTATGAGTGGTAAGGGATTGTTTTCCCTTTTTCAAGTAATATGCATAAACTGTGCAGTATGTATGTGTACGTACGTACAGTACATTATACATATAAAATCCAACTTATCAAACAACACTGCATAATAGCTCTGCATACTATGGTAGTTCACAGTCCTATTTCAATGGATACACGTTGTAGCTTAACCTAACAAGAGATAAGGCTTTACTTGACTGAGGAGCCATACACATCCTAAACTGACCTTGAGCCCCTTTAATCACAACCAGCTTCTTTGTTATTTACGCTTGTTCTTTCTCTTATACAGTGTACAACTATCCAGCAAGTTTACCTAGTGTCCAAGGCAAGTTGCAAAAAGGCAGTAAAGCAAAGTAGTAAAACTGCAAAAATATTATAATATGCCATAAAAGCAAAACTACTCGCCTGAATGATATAAAGGCATTATACAGTAATTCAAGTCAAGTTAGAAGCACCACACAGTCAGAGTGGGAGTTGGTATTCTTTGTTAAAGAAGGTTAAAATGATTTCCAATTGATTTAAGACTGATTTTTCTCTAGCATAGCATGCACACATATTCTACACTTTTTTTAGAAAAGTTCCCTAATCAAGTAGGGCATGGCTACCTATGTTAGGTTAGGATACATCCCTATATTCCACTAGTTTCCTATAACCCAAAATAAACAATTACATCATGGTCCCCATTACAAATAGATTTGGGGAGTAGAAATATATATAGTTAAAATTTCCAATGGAAATAAACATCAATTCATCAATATCACATCAAGCTGATGGGCGCAGACAAATCAAACAGTGAATTTGGACAAGGCTAAAACTGGTACACCTCTATTAACAGTCCATCAATTGCCTATGCTTGGGTTTATTCTAAGAAAAAATTGCAACTAACTATCCTGACAAAATGTAACATTATCCAACAACTGACAACTTATACTTTGGATAATATAGTTTAGCTTGGACAAAAGTTGTGTCCACACAAGCTGCAATTTGATAGGTGCATGAGGGAACAGGTTGAAGCTAGCGTTTATAAAGGTCCAAAACCAACAACACCATTTACACAATAGAGCCGAAAACGTTGGCTTGATCACTCTCATGAGAATAATCTATATCCAGATTCAGCCTCAGACTACTCCTGTCTGCCAATGTGGTTACAGTCTTAAGCTATACAACCATGTAAACTTGTACTAGCCTAGGTTAAAAGAAATACATTTCCCTTTCTGTAGGTACAAGGATGGCAACCATCAAAAATAGGATACACCATTAAAACTAGCTTGAGCGGTTAATATAAGATAAATTCATTTTTAGTCTAACTGGAATTTGCTATAAGAAATGGACAAGTATTGGCTATTTTGGCATTTTGGCTGGAGCATAACTTGCATACTGATTGTTAACATTTGGGAGACTGATGGCGGGTTACAACACGTGTTGTTTGCATTAACTTTTGCCTGCCATTCGGGTTTTTGAAAAACACAATAATTACTTGGCTTTATTAACCAATTAAGAGCTTTCAAATTTTTCTGAAAATGTTCCCAAATGTTCTACAAGAGCCCCCTTTTTTTTTTCACCTTCGCTTCCATTCCAGCATAAATACAGTCATAAGAAGTCGCCTCGAGAGAAGTTCAATCTAATTCCAAATTATAAATTGGTAATAGTTTACAACACCACGCTCTCCATTTACTCCAAAATAATGCAATTCTGCAATTTTCATCTTCTTGCACAGTAATTAGTTGGTTATTTAAATTCTGGGAAAGCAATAATTAGCAAGATATGTTGAGGAAGGGGGAAGGGGTTATAAAAAGAAAATAGCTGTTTCCTCACCAAACGACTTGGAACTGACATGTCAACAAAGTCAATGAAACAGGATTCGTGATCCCAGCATACATAAACAGAAGTTTGTGATGCCAGCGTACATTTGATATACTGTATATTCAAAATATACTTAATAAAAAATTGAGTGATTACTCAAAAGTGTCACTATTTGTAAATTGCATATTTTATGGACACTTTTGAATAATTAATCCATTTTTAACTAAGCATATTTTGAATATACAGTATATCAAATGTACGCTGGCATCACAGACTTCTGTTTATGTACGCTGGCATCACGAATTCTGTTTGGTTGACTGTGTTGATATGTCAGTTCCGAGTCGTTTAATGAGGAAACCGAGTTATTTTCTTTTTATAACCCCTTCCCCAACATATCTTGCTAATTATTACTTTCCCAGAATTTAAATAACCACCTAATTACTGTGCAAGAAGATGAAAACTGCAGGATTGCATTATTTTGGAGTAAATGGAGAGCATGGTGTTGTAAACTATTACCTATAAATCTTTTATACTTCGGTAACCAATTATGCTGAAAAGTGAATATGCTGCCCACTTCAGTATATACCTTCCGGTGCTCATCTGCAAGTAAAAAATTTCCCCAAAATAATTACCCAAATGATTGGCGTGTACAGCTCATCCATGTATCACTTCCCATAACACAGGAACAGTGAGATAAAGTTTATGTGCATTTAAATCTAACTACAAGGGAAAATATCATTTGAGGAAGGTAATATAAATCATTGGTAATTATGATACTTTCATAGTGAACCACGCAGATGGCGTGAACAACACATCCATGTACCGCTTGCCAAAACAGAGGAGCAGTGAGATTATGTCTATTTGCGAGTGAAACAAGCCACGGCGGACCAAAAGACAACTGAGGGCCATGATATAAATTATAGGTAACTATGATACTGACAGGTACTATTGCTGCAAATCACTCGCATTCTTATGTTTCCACTTGTAGGTTTCTCACTAGGATCCTTCATAATTGTTTTAATAAGTGAAAGGGGTGCTAGAGAGTCATGAACAGTTGATTTTCCCCAATATTCATGGTCAGAAATGGATAATACAAGATAGCGAGTGGGAAAAATATAAGGGTTGTGTATTTGACAAAAAATTAAAGTATCATTTACCGCCTCTGTAATCTGTGTTCTAGGCTGCATGCTGAACATAAAAGACAATGCCTGCCAGCCCTAAGGTAACGTAAGGTAGGCATCAACAAAGTGATTAACTATTGTCAATATGAATCAGAGCAATAATGTCAGCTTTGCCTAACTTGGTCTTTGCTAGTATTCACTTACACTTAATGCCCTACACCTACTGAAGGGAAAAGCTGTACCTACTGACCTATCAAACTAATAAACTGACAATGACATTGACTCGTATCTAAAAGCATTCCTTCCCCTTTTTTTTTTCTTTTTTGTTAACATACTCCTATCTCACCTCGTCCAGATTCATCTGCTCCGAAGCTGAACTACTGCCATCTCTTGTCCCATTAAGTAATGAGATATCGTCACTGGTAGGACTTTTCAAGCAATTCCCCATACTCCTGCGACTTTCGAAGAATTTGTCCACAACTTGGGATAATCAATTCTTTTTCCCTTACTGGTAAGCACCATTTGTCACTTTTACATTAATTTCTCTACAGCCTTGGCACTCGCTCGTGACTTCACAGCTGGGGTGCGTTCATATCTTAACAAATATAATTAAAAAGAGAACGAAAACTCAAGTGTCCGATTCTAAGCTCATTGACTTTGTTTAGCTAATCAAAACTAAGGTTATATCTTACTTTTAGTCATATTGATGAGTAATTTGTAATATTTCAAGTCCTTATCGTTTAATAATCTTATTGATAGTCAAACTACAAGGAATCATATTACA
>NC_090746.1:15998242-16008242 GCF_036898095.1 Palaemon carinicauda
GAAGGCCTGGCTATTAGAATTAACTGCCTGCCTAGTATTACGAACAGGATAGAATTTTCAAGGGAGATCTGAATGTAAAGGATGGCCAGAGTTATGAAAAATCTTATGCACGACGGTGCCAGAGATTAATATCTAGATCAGGAATGAGAAATTTGATAGATCGTAAGTTTCTGTCCAAAAAATTAAGATGAGAATCAGCAGCTGAACACCAGACAGGAGAACAATACTCAAAATAAGGTAGAATGAAAGAATTCAAACACTTCTTCAGAATAGATTGATCACCGAAAATCTTAAAAGACTTTCTCAATAAGACAATTTTTTTGTGCAATTGAAGAAGACACAGAGCTAATGTGTTTTTCAAAAGTAAATTTGCTGTCGAGAATCACACCTAAAATTTTAAAAGAGTCATACAAATTTAAAGAAAATTTATAAATACTGAGATCCGGATGTTGAGGAGCCACCGTCCTTGACCTACTTACAATCATACTTTGAGTTTTGTTAGGATTCAACTTCATACCCCGTAATTTGCACCATGAACTAATTTTAGCTAGGTCTCTATTAAGGGATTCACCAAACCCAGATCTACATTCAGGGGATGGAATTGATTAAAAAAGAGTAGCATCATCTGCATGTGTAACAAGCTTGTTTTCTAGGCCAAACCACATGTCATTTGTATATACACTAGTATGAAAAGTAATGGGCTAAGAACACTACCCTGTGGAACACCATATATCATATTCCTATACTCACAATGGTGCCCATCAACAACAACTCTTTGAGATCTATTACTTAAAAAATCAATAATAATGCTAAGAAACGGCCCACCCACTCCCAACTGCCAACTGTTTGAGTTTGAAAACTAGGGCCTCATGATTAACACGGTCAAAGGCAGCACTAAAATCAAGGTCGATCATACGAACTTCCTGACCACAATCAAGGGATTTCTGTACAATATTGGAGATTGTAAGAAGGGCATCACATGCTCCAAGGCCTTTACGAAAACCAAATTGCAAACTAGGGAATAATAGATGATTACCTTCAGCAAACCTATTAAGACGTTTTGCTAGAAGACGTTTTGCTAGAAGACGTTCAAAAACTTTAGATAATATGGGAGTTATGGAAATTGGGAGGAAATCAGCGGGACTTGAGCTACCACAAACACATTTACATAGAGGAGTAAAGTTACCAATTATCCAAGTGCTAAAAGCTCCTCTTCTTGCTAACTTGCGCAAAATAACAGATAACTTTCGAGCTAAGAAATCTGCAGTCTTTATAAAAAACAATGGAAAAATACCATTTGGGTCTACACCTCCATAAGCATCAAGGTCCATCAACAGAGCTTTAATTTCACGAGATCGAAAAGCTAAACTAGTTAGTTTAGCCTCAGGAAAACAGGAATGAGGAAGTTCAAGTTTTCATTACTCTGTTCACTGTCAAAAACATCAGCCAAAAGGGTTGCCTTTTCCTTTGGACCGTGAGTGACAGAGCCATCTGGTTTAAGTAAAGGAGGAACTGTTGCATCTACACCAAAGAATAAAGATATAAGGGTAGACCACCACATATGTTCCTGGGTTGTACCAGAAAGGGTTTCTTCTATGGTTAAATTGAATTCCTTTTCAGTTGAGACATAAACTCTCTGAGCAAAAGCTCGAAGCGTAGAAGCAAAGTTAGGCGAATGGCAAAGTGGTTTCAGACCGGGAAGAAGAACATCAGACACTATTTTCCCTTAGAAATGGTATTTGAGAAGAGCTGGGAGTGGAACACAGATAGGCATATTGCTTTTATAGACATAGAGAAAACATTAGACCGAGTGCCAAGGCAAAAGATATGGGATGCATTGAGAAATAGATATTATGGGGTTCCCGAAAAATTATTAAGAGTAATTTATGACACCTACCAAAACATCAGATCCCGAGTAAAAACAAACTGAAAATGAGTACTGGTTTAAAATCCAATCAGGAGTAAGGCAAGGTAGTGTTCTATCCACTCTACTTTTCTTATTGTTCATGGATAAATGCCTGAGACAGCAAAATCCTGATGAAAATATAACCACTGATCTAATATTTGATTACGGTCATGCAGTTGTAACAGAAACTATAGAGGACCTTCAACAGAGAATGACAGACTGGAGTAACATCTTAACATCAAATGGCATAACTGAGATTATGCTCCTGTCTCGAACACCGGCAGATATAAATATTTCATTAGAAGGGTAAGCGTTAAAATCGTACAGAAACTTTAAATATTTGGGAGCTGTAGGCCTATTTAGTGATCAAAATGACTTAAGCTATATCCACTGTTGAAAGATTGGAACATACCTCGTAAAGTAAAAACTCCTTACTAAGATCAATTCTAACCTACGGCCATGAGTCTTGGACGTTAACATCAAAGACTAGAAGCCAGCTCCAGGCAGCAAAAATGAAGTTACTGAGATTCATAAAAGATGTCACAAGACTGGTTAAACTTCGAAGTGAAGACATCAAGAGAGAATTAAGAGTGGAGGGAATTTTGGACTTTATTGAAAGAGGACAACTCTGGTGGTTTGGACACGTCAAAAGAATGAAAGTTCTTGGAATGAGGACCCCAAGGCAGAAGACCAGTTAGTAGGCCAAAGATGAGGTGGGTGGAAAATATTGAGAGAGGAGTGAGAAGGAGAGGTGTGAATTTACAAGAGATTGAAGAACAGAAGCTATATGAAGATCGACAGCAGTGGAGACAGTTTCTGAAGCAGGGCGACTGGGACTTGAAAAGCCTAGTAGGCTTTTCAAGTCCCAGTCGCCCTGCTTCAGAAACTGTTAGCCTACCTGGCGTCCGGTGAGGAAAAAATTCGACACTTGTTTCATTCAAGTATTATAAAAGCAATAACTCAATGCAGATAATATTAATCAAATAACTTAATGATAAAAAAATAAACGGAGAGTTGTCCTATTCTGAGCATAACTTTACACACACACACACACACACACACACACACACACACACATATATATATATATATATATATATATATATATATATATATATATATATATATATATATATATATATATACACGCGCGCAAGTATATGCAACGCTATTATGTAGTCATCGCGCTAACCAAGTAGCTTGCAAAATCATTGCAAGCTAATCTGATGTCAGAACTGGAATTGATTCATATAGTAATAATGGATTAAATTTACGCATGTTTGTGTATTCTACTTATGCAATACATACGTTTCACAAAACCGTTGACAGTTAAGTGCTAAAGGTAGGTAAAGTGCTAAGCCTAAACATAATTTCACAGGTATTTCTTTACAAGACCTCGCTCTCCATATGCTGCCAAATTATGCAAAGCTATTGTTTTCCTCTATTACCTTTTTGTAATTTAATACAATTAGCCACATAGGAAACAAGTTAAAATAAAAAAACACCCATAGAATTATATATATAAAAAAAATAGCCTGGTTTCCTCACTAAACGACCTGGAACTGACATCGTTAACATAGTCAACCAAACAGAAGTTCGTGATGCCTACGTACATTTGATATATTTTCAAAATATATACTAAATTAAAAATGGAGTAATTACTCAAAATTATCATTATTTGTGAATTGCATATTTTATGGACACTTTTGAGTAATTACTCAATTTTTAATTTAGTATAGGCTATATTTTGAATATACATAAAATGCACGCTGGCATCACGAACTTCTGTTCGGTTAACTATGTTGACGATGTCAGTTCCAGGTCGTTTAATGAGAAAATGAGGCTAGTTTTTTTTTTATATAATTCTATAGTTTTTAATAATTCTAACTTGTTTCCCATGTGCCGAATTGTTTTAAATTATGAAAAAGTCATAGAGGAAAACAATAGCTTTGCATAATTGGGCAGCATATGGAGAGCGTGGTCTTGTAAACAAATATCATTTCACATATCATATATGCGAATCCTGGTAAGGGATGAGAGTTTTTCTCTTCTTTATTCTGAAATTTAAATTCAGAGTTTTCAGCGGTAAATATATAATGATATATATAAGAATCGTTAGTCCAGAGTTCATTTCATATTGGCAGTTTATATATATTTATATATTTTCCCCATTTTATTCTATCAATTTATTTCAGGATATGGTGAGCGTGACGAATATATTTCAAAAATCATATGGCGTTTGTCAATTTTTTTTTTCATTCTCATGTTTAACTACAATCTAGGTTTAATTACATACGAGATAATTACAAGCCTTTCAACAGGCTTTCAGATCTTTGTTAAGAGACGTTATATTCAAGAGTCCGTGCTAGCATAAGGCCTGGTTAATTTAAGGAGAAAATTAGCAGCCATTCAAATCGGGGTTTTATCTCCGTTATTCAGTGTGTCATCATCACCCATTCGTTGCTCAAAATTATATGATTGAGCAAAGATATGAACTTGGAAATTAATTGCTCGCTATTTGACCAATTAGGGAATTGTCATCATCCCACTAATTAATGACATAACTCAGATGTTATAATGAATGTTAACTATACTACTTATGATGTGGAGTTTCTCCGATTAACGGAATATGTTTTCATTGATAGTTCTAATGAAAAAAATACTTAAGGTATGCTTTTTGGAGATTTCATGAGAGAGAGAGAGAGAGAGAGAGAGAGAGAGAGAGAGAGAGAGAGAGAGAGAGAGAGAGAGAGAGTGTGTGTGTGTGTGTGTGTGTGTGTCCAAAATCACTTGAAGTCCAGCACTCGCTAAAGTGATTTCTAAGGATAGTTGAGAAAACAGAAACAAACAAACACACATATAATTTATATATATACTGTATATATATATATATATATATATATATATGTGTGTGTGTGTGTGTGTGTATACACACTAGTATACCCGAGCCGTCAAATATCACGGCTAAATATTCAGATAGACATGTTCACAAAATCAATTCTTCCACCCCTCTCCCGTTCCTAACTACAACCCGGCAGTTTGTGGGATAGTGTGGTTTCCGATTGTACCTCTCTGGGTACCCTCTCTTATCAGGGTATGTGAATGTGATATATATATATATATATATATATATATATATATATATATATATATATATATATATATATATATATATATATATATATATATATATATATAGCCGGACACGTAGCTTTTTATTATATAGGGAAGGTATGTAATTTTCGACTTAAAGCAATTTCCACTAACAGATGGTGGCACTAGAAATGAACATTGAAAGTCACTGGCAGCATTTTTCAACCACTGAATTATGACTGAACCCTCTGAACAATAAAACTTCCACAACATCAGTTACTGCGTGTCATTACAGAGAAGGATTATCAGAAGACATCAAACCTCCCAATACACGTTGCGCCTATCTTGCATTCACTTGAGTGTTTTCTGGATACCAAAGTTTTCCTTTCCAATAGATCTTTTTCTTCCTTACATTCACCCATCTTAAAGACTTGTTAATCTTAACGGCTTTAACCTTCTTATTTTCATTAAAAAGATACTCTTACTGTGATATAAGAAATAACTTTGCCAATATAAATAATGAAAAACCTCAGTAGGTACCAAAGGTAACAGTAGAGTAAAGAATGCATTAAAAGGCACGAAAAGAGACAAAGCAGTAAAAGGTGACCTAGTAACTGACTTAATAATCATCATCCTCATCTCCTACTACGCTTATTATTATTATTATTATTATTATTATTATTATTATTATTATTATTATTATCATTATCACTAGCCAAGCTACAACCCTAGATGGAAAAGCAAGATGCTATAAGCTCAAGGGATCTAACAGGGAAAAATATCCCAGTGAGGAAAGGAAATAAGGAAATAAATAAATGATGAGAACAAATTAACTATATATCATTCTAAAAACAGTAACAGCGTCAAAACAGATGTGTCCTATATAAACTATTAACAACGTCAAAAACAAATATGTCTTATATAAATAATAAAAAGACTCATGTCAGCCTGGTCAACATAAAAACATTTGCTATAACTTTGAACTTTTGAAGTTCTACTGATTCAACAACTCGATTAGGAAGATCATTCCACAACTTGGTAACAGCTGGAATAAAACTTCTAGAATACTGTGTAGTATTGAGCCTCATGATGGAGAAGGCCTGGCTATTAGAATTAACTGCCTGCCTAGTATTACGAACAGGATAGAATTGTCCAGGGAGATCTGAATGTAAAGGATGGTCAGAGTTATGAAAAATCTTATCAACATGCATAATGAACTAATTGAACGACGGTGCCAAAGATTAATATCTAGATCAGGAATAAGAAATTTAATAGACCGTAAGTTTCTGTCCAACAAATTAAGATGAGAATCGGCAGCTGAACACCAGACAGGAGAACAATACTCAAAACAAGGTAGAATGAAAGAATTAAAACACTTCTTCAGAATAGATTGATCACCAAAAATCTTGTAAGACTTTCTCAATAAGCCAATTTTTTGTGCAATTGAAGAAGACACAGACCTAGTGTGTTTTTCAAAAGTTAATTTGCTGTCGAGAATCACACCTAAAATTTTAAAAGAGTCATACAAATTTAAAGATACATTATAAACACTGAGATCCTGATGTTGAGGAGCCACCCTCCTTGACCTACTTACAATCATACTTTGAGTTTTGTTAGGATTCAACTTCATACTCCATAATTTGCACCATGCACTAATTTTAGCGAAATCTCTATTAAGGTATACACCAACCCCAGATCTACATTCAGGGGATGGAATTGATGCAAAGAGAGTAGCATCATCTGCATATGCAACAAGCTTGTTTTCTAAGCCAAACCACATGTCATGTGTATATAGTATGAAAAGTAATGGGCCAAGAACACTACCCTGTGGAACACCGGATATCACATTCCTATACTCACTATGGTGCCCATCAACAACAACTCTTTGAGATCTATTACTTAAAAAATTAACAATAATGCTAAGAAACGACCCACCCACTCCCAACTGTTTCAGTTTGAAAACAAGGGCCTCATGATTAACACAGTCAATGGCAGCACTAAAATCAAGGCCAATCATACGAACTTCCTGACCACAATCAAGGGATTTCTGTACAGCATTGGAGATTGTAAGAAGGCCATCACATGCTCCAAGGCCTTTACGAAAACCAAATTGGAAACTAGGGAGTAGGTGATTACCTTCAACAAACTTATTAAGACGTTTTGCCAGAAGACGTTCAAAAACTTTTTGTCGCAAAGGGCCACGGTTAGATTTCGCTAGTCGTCTCTATCTTGAGCTTTTAATTAAACACTTATCCAATAATCATCTACTTAGCGCTTCATAGTCCTCAGCCACGTAGGCCTGGTTCTTCCAATTCTTCTAGTGCTTTGTGGAGCCCAGCTGAACGTTTGGTGAACTAATCTCTCTTGGGGAATGAGAAGAGCATGCCCAAACCATCTCCATCTACCGCTCATCATGATCTCATCAACATATGGCTCTCGAGTAATCTCTCTTATAGTTTCTTTTCTAATCTTGTCCTGCCATTTAACTCCCAATATCCTTCTGAGGGATTTGTTCTCAAATCTACTAAATCTATTGGAGATTGTTTCATAATTTAATAATAGATGGAGGATATTTCATGGTAAGAAAACTTGCTGAACTCACCACAAATTAGCTGCACTCTATACCTACAGCTTGGAAAAACTTTATCATTATACTAAATCACAAAAAGGAGACAAAAGCCCTGAAAAATTACCACCCAATAAGTTATCTTTCTAGAGGTCCTTAGCGTCATTAGGCGTAGGACGAGATGATGAAGAAGTTTACTCTTAGTAATATGTAAAATATTTACAAAGATCATATTAGGCCGAGTAGGAAGACAGCTAGACTTTACTCAAACAAGGGAGCAAGCAGGCTTTAGAAGCAGGTATGCAACAACTGACCATATTCATGTAATGAACCAGCAAATGGAAAAATCAACAGAGTATGATAAACCCCTATGCATGGGATTTATAGACTATGAGAAAGCTTTATAATTCTGTCAAAACTTCAGTAGTAATGAAAACACTTGGAGATATCTACAATATACCGGAAGTATAGCAATCCTAAAACTAAGTATAGTGAGAAAATTCCAACTGAGAAAGGAATTAAACAGGGAGGCCCCATCTCTCCAATATTATTAACAGCGTGCCTAGAAGAAGTTTTCAAGAATTTAGATTGGGAAAATGTATGAATTAACATTAATGGCGACAATCTTAACAACTTAAGATTTTCAGATGACATTGCTCTACTGAACTTGGTGAATCATGGGAAGAAATGCAAAAGATAATAGATTTGAATAGAGGAAGCAAAAATGAAGGACTGAAAAGGAATATGAGTAAAACTAAGAAAAGGTTCAATGAAAATGCAGAGACAATAAATAACAGTTATGGATGAATCTCTAGAGATTGTTAATGAATATACATACTTAGGGAGACAGTAAGGGTCTCCCCAGGACATGAGACCGAAATTAAAAGAAGGATAAGCATGGGATGGAGAGATGTTGGTAAGCAAAAAAGGCAAGGCCAATTATACGAACTTCCCCACTACAATCAAGGGATTTCTGTACAGCATTGGAGATTGTAAGAAGGGCATCACATGCTCCAAGGCCTTTACAAAAACCAAATTGAAAACTATGGAATAGATGATTACCTTCAGCAAACCTATTATGACGTTTTGCCAGAAGACTTTCAAAAACTTTAGATGATATGGGAGTTATGGAAATTGGGCGGTAATCAGTGGGACTTCAGCTACCACAAACACATTTACATAGAGGAGTAACATTACCAATTCTCCAACAAGTGCTAAAAGCTCCTCTTCTTGCTAACTTGCTTAAAATAACAAATAACTTTGGAGCTAAGAAATCTGATGTCTTTATAAAAAACAAAGGAAAAATACCATTTGGGTCTACACCTCCATAAGCATCAAGGTCCACCAAGAGAGCTTTAATTTCACGAGATCGAAAAGCTAACCTAGTTAGTTTAGCCTTAGGAAAACAGGAATGAGGAAGTTCAAGTTTTTCATTGCTCTGTTTACTGTCAAAAACATCAGCCAAAATGGTTGCTTTTTCTTTTGGACAGTGAGTGACTGAGCCATCTGGTTTAAGTAAAGGAGGAACTGTTGCATCTACACCAAAGGTGTGCAGATTTAAGGGTAGATCACCATTTATGTTCCTGAGTTGTACCAGAAAGGGTTTCTTTTATGCTTAAATTGTATTCCTTTTCAGTTGAGGCATAAACTCTCTGAGCAAAAGCTCAAAGCTGAGTATAGTTATTCCAGGTCAAATCTGATCTGTTACCCTTCCAAAGATGATAGGCCTCCTGCTTCTCCAAATAAGCACGTCTACAATCATCATTGAACCACGGTTTGTCCTTCACTCGGTACCTTAGCACACGAGAAGGGATATGCCTATCAATTATCTTGACTAGATTCACATTCAAAGGGACAACAGGATCTACACTACTATATAATTGTGACCAATTCAAGCACAAAAGATCGTGCAAAATTCCATTCCAGTCTGCATGGAATTTCATATAAATTTTACAAGAGTATGATACATCAGGGACAGGCTGCTCAGTCTTCACTACTAATGAAATGAAGGCATGATCAGATGTCCCGACTGGAGAACCAACCTTACTAGTTATAACGCCAGGGGATTCAGTGTATACGAGGTCCAAGCAATTACCAGACCTGTGAGTAGCTTCATTTATGATTTGCTCACAGCCTGATTCAGAGGCAAAGTCTAAAGCTCTTAAGCCATGGCGATCGGTAGGAGAGATAGAACTTAACCACTCCCTATGGTGAGCATTAAAATCACCAACAAAGACAAAAGAAGCCTTTCTATCATCTTCGTGTATCTTAGCCATAATGGTAAGAAGACAATCGAAGATAGAATCATCCATGTTTGGATTCCAGTAGATCGAACACAATTAAAAGTTGTTATGCCTGCCACAAACTTTTATTACCTGGATCTCACGACATCCACATTGATAGCAGGACTTATAAGAAGCAGGGTACTCAGTCCT
>NC_090746.1:16010742-16045742 GCF_036898095.1 Palaemon carinicauda
TGTTTACAGATGTATCCTCTTATGGTCTCTTTTCCTTTTAATATTTTGCTTTTGTAACTCATTTTCTTTATTTACGGCACTCCAGTGGGAAAACCGAATTTTCATTAAATTTAAAGCAACCTTATTACATATGACTTAGCATGAAAATTGATGAAATATTATGCATCCGATCAGTTTACTTTTAGG
Organism: Palaemon carinicauda; assembly: GCF_036898095.1. Lineage (NCBI taxonomy): Eukaryota > Metazoa > Arthropoda > Malacostraca > Decapoda > Palaemonidae > Palaemon > Palaemon carinicauda. The sequence goes on from NC_090746.1 coordinate 16,010,929, forward strand.
GAGTAATGGGACTAATACAATCGTATTTAGGTTATACCAATTTCCAAGCAATGAAATTTTGATATTTTGTCGTCTGAACAAATGAATGAAATCATGATGTAGCCTATCTGATATGTAAAATATAAATAAGGACATGGATGGAAATTTGAACGAAGAGAAAGAAATTTTAAACAATGCATTTTTACATATATACCATTTTATTGTTTTGAAAGAAGTAACCATTGCTAGTTTTCTCCTGGTGCCTTTTAACCCCAAATAAAATATTTGCAAGCATTGAAATTGTTTAAAAATCATCCTACAAATCAGGGCTTTTTTTTTTTTACTTGTTTTAACTTATATTTAAGGCACAATGCCAATGGATTAGTCTTATAAAACTGGATAAATGAAGAAAATATTTTCCAGGGTAATATCTAAGTATTCCATTTATATAAATATATTTCAAAGATATACATAAATTACAACAAACATACATAAAAAACACCAATATTTTCAATGGGAGCTGAGCATCGCGTTAAATTCGTTAATCACTTTCTTTGCTTTAAATTATCAGAGACGCGATCCTTTTTTTTTCTATTTCATATGCTTCGTTAGTGTACTTTTTTCATCTTCCAAACATAATGGATTTGATCTACAGAAATTGGGCAATACTGGCCGGGGAGGCAAGAGAGACCATTTGAAAAATTCCCTCCTCCATAAAAACAAATGACTGTCAAAGAATACTCGTACAAAACAAAACCCTTTCATTTGATGTCTGGAAATTTGGTCTGACATCTGGAATTGGAATATCAGGTTATTTAATATTCCATATCAAGACTGAAGAGATGAGTTCAAAGTGGATGTTGAGCAAAAACAAAAAGCAAAATGGACGAATTCCAAAGATATGTAAAGTTGAAACGAGAAAAATCCCCCAATTGCACTTTAAGTAGCAGTTCGTGGGGATAGCAAGATGATTGAACAGAATGGATGTAGAGTGCAGTACATGGCAAAAATGTGGGTTCATCTAGGTTTATTGGCTATAAATGTCACCGATTAATGGCAGAGGCAAGGGTCAGCGACTGAGAGCCCTCTCCGCACAAGCTAGGACTATGGAGGGCCAGGAAATGGCTGCTGATAACTCAGCATGAAGTACTAAAAGGACCCCATCATCTCGCAAATTTGGTTTGGTTTCAGACGCTACACAAAACTTTTGGGCTTAATCGGTATTCAAACTCTCGACTCATAGATTGCGAGATTGTTATCAAACTGTTTCGTAAAGTCAATGGTGCAAAAGTATTTTCTTCTCTGCCATTTCATTAATAACACCCAATTAAATAATTAGCCCTCCAGTTTTCTTATGTAACATTTACCAATACAATGTGCTCCTGAAATTGAGATATATCTTAATTTATCACCCCACCTGCTTAATCTAGAGGTATCTACTGATTCTATAACATTCACACTCATGGCAGTTATTTTCCCAAAATATTTTTCTTTTGGTTTTGTAACATAATTGCAATCCACCAAGAGGGTTAATAGATATCTAGTTTCTAAGATCTCTGTCAGTCAAAGCTCCTTTGTCTGATAATTTACTGATCTGCATAGTTCACACTGAGTGCATCTGCTTGGTCATCATAGATGCTGCAAGCAGGAAGTTTCAATCAGATTCTTTAGATTTGATTTGAACTCGTAATATGGACAAAAATGTTCCCTTGGAATTGAAATGGCCAAGCAGTTACAGTTTAAGGAAATATGCTTTGTTATTATTATTATTATCATTATTATTATTATTATTATTATTATTATTATTATTATTACAAGCTAAGCTTCAACACTTGTTGGAAAAGCAGGACGCTATAGGGCGAAGGGTTCAAACAGGGAAAAATAGCCCAGTGAGGAAAGGAATAAATAAATAAACAAGAGAAGTGATGGACAATCAAAATGTAATATTTCAAGAACAGTAACAGTATTAAATTAGATCGTTCATATATAAACTATAGAAACTTAGAAAAAAGAGAGAATAATGCACCCAAGTGTATCCTCAGGCAAGAGAACTCTACCACAAGACAGTGAATGACCATGGTACACAGGCTATGACACTACCCAAGACTATAGTACAAGGGTTTGTTTTGGAGTCCTCTCATAGATGAGCTGCTTACTATAGCTAAAAAATCTTTTACCCTTTCCATGAGGAAAGTAGCCACCGAACAATTGAAGTGTGGCTAACCCCTTGAGCGAAAAATTGTTTGGTAATCTCAGTGTTGTCAAGTGTGTGAGGAAGAGAACAGAGGAGAATGCGTAAAGAATAGGCCAGACTATTCGGTGCATGTGTAGGCAAAGAAAAAAATGAGTCATAACCAAAGAAAGAGATCCAATATACAGTAGTATTATCTGGCCAAAGGACCCAAAATCTCTCCAGCGGTAGTATCTCAACAGGTGGCTGGTGCCTTGGCCAACCAACTATCTACTAAACGTGGTACTCTAATGATTAATGTTTACTAATTTTCTAAGACTGCATTGTTCTTGATAAAACACCAATGACAAGCTACTAATGTCCACAACGTAACCCTCCATACCAGGAGCAGTGCATACTGATGCTGTACCATCCTCCTTTTCTTAGGGTTCGACCTCACCGGACGTGTTGAGCGTGGAGGTTACAGGGGAGAAGTTGTCGCGGCAAATTAAAACGTAAGGTGTCTTATCCGGGTGGCCACTAAGCAATGAAACATATTTCTAAAAAACCACGGCGGTTTCGCTCGTCTTCCCCCCATGACTACACCATTTTTTATCAGTTCCTGAAAGGAGACGCATTCAGTTGTTCATTTCGAGCCACAGCTAATCAAGAATTTATTAAGGAGGTGTTTCAGAGAGCAAAAAAAAAAAAAAAGAGTTAATAATGGAAGATATGTCAATCAACTGCAAATGTATGGTAATAAAATAATGGATATGCCTATGCCTTTCTAGTGCTTTGCAACCTATTTGATAACCATCTAATTCTATAGATACATACATATACATTTATATGTATATACATATATATATATATATATATATATATATATATATATATATATATATATATATATATATATATATATATATATTATGACTGGAGAATTACATAAATTCCCAAGCTCGAAAACTCACCTTATTATATTACATAGCCTGTTACACTTGAAAAATATCACCTGAGCTCTGAGAATATTACGCAACTCCCAGACGGCAATACATATGAACACTGAATATCCAAAGGTATCTTACATTACACTCAAAACAAAACTGATTGATTGATTATGCGAACTATTCAAAAACCAACCTTTTACCTCGGTTCTTAGCCAGGGAATGCAAGCAAAACACTGAGAAAAAATATTGGTGATTGAAATAATACACACTTTACAAAATAAATATATTCTATAAAAAGTTAACAGCAATTCACAAGAATTAACACCAAAACAATAAATCACTCGAAATATTAAATCTGAACTAAACCTTGGAATAAGACAAAAGAAAGGCACTTTGGAAAAATTATACAATCACTTGTTTCACTGGAAATTGATTTTAAAAAAATATTTAATTCTGATAATTAATGAAAAGAGTTAACACTTTAACACATAAATGAACATACAATAATGAAATTTACATACAGTATATGTAACTGTTACACTTACGTCTTTTGGTTCACACAGGGCTATAGAACGGTTAAGCAAAATTTTCAATGCACTTCACTGTTTAACCTAAATCTCACAGGGCCAGTTACAAAAATTAAAATTAAAATGTACTTACATTTACACACTACATTTGAATTAACATCCAATAATTTCACCAACGTAAGAACAACACTATACACAATATATGTTGAATAGAAACGACTTTTCGTTTGAAAGGACACACACTTGAGAGGAAAGAGGGCAGGCGAATGTTGGCTCTTTCAAAGGGATAGGCTGGATCTCTTCTGCTGCTTAGGCATTCTTGCGGGGTATATATTTTGACTTAATTATTCCAGAACCTTCCAGTTCGGCTTACTGGAAGCGTGGGGGGGGGGGATGGTCTAGCGGCATAAGGTTGCCAGCGTAGTAATTTGAAGAGAGGGTACTAACCTTGCTTGCGAGGCAACTCTCTCTCTCAGCTAACTCCGCTTACCTCCCTCTCGTAACTTTAAAGAAAAGAGGAAATATAATTCGAGAATTTTCATGCACTTCCTAACCATGTGGAAACATGAAGATCACATAATCTCTAGTGCTAATACCTCGTATGGGTCATATAATATACCTAAACGAGATTACATAAGACTTCGTGGCAAAATTACATGAAATAAAAAGTTAATTCTTAAAAATAACGTAAATCTACATATAATGAATTGAATGAAAATACAATTAAATGAATGACGAAAGTCTTATGTAATTTACATACACTTACTTAAACCTACATTAGTGAAACTCACCTTATGAGCTGGCTATACATCTCTTAATTACAAAAATGAAATACATGAATAAGAATATTTACTCCAATGCTAGACCAGCTTCGTAAGATAGCTCCCCACAAAAAGATTATTTATTACAGGCCTGAATCCACCGATTCAGTCCAAGATAAATATTCAGCAACCACATTATCTTTACCTGATATATGCTTTACATTAATACAACATGGTTGCAAACAAAATGACCATCTAGTTAACCTTTAATTATTATTCTTCATTTAATACAAAAAGCTAAAGGATTGTGATCTGAATAAACTGTAATTTCTTCATTCTGTGGTCTATTCACATAAACGTCAAAGTTGCTTATCACTGTGATTAGCGCTAGCAGCTGCTTTTCAAGTGTCGAGTAGATTCGTTGATGCTTCTTCAGCTTCGACGACATAAAACAAACAGGGTGAAGAATTCCTTCCTTGTCTTCTTGCAATAAGACAGCTCCAATCCCATTACCCAACACATCCACTTGGCTAAGGAATTTCTTGTTGAAATCAGGTGCTCTCAGTATCGCTTTCGAAGTTAATATGCCTTTATCCTGTCAAAGGATTCCTGGCCACTTGCTGGTCCATACAAATTTTTTCTTGGGGCTTGTGAAATCCGTCAAGGGAGCGACTACATCCGAAAAGTTCGGGGAAAAACATCGGTAGAATCCTTCCATCCCTATAAATCATTGTAATTGCTTCCTCGTTGTGGGGAGTGAGGCTTTCCTTATTCCTTCGACGCTGACAGCTCCTGGAGCGATTTGTTTGCTTCCAACTTCAAATCCCAAGTACCAAACTGTTTCCTTTCCAAATTTGCTCTTCTCCAGGTTAATCGTCAGGTGGGCTCCTTGCAGCTTTTGAAATACATTCTTAAGGATTCGGAGATGTTCTTCCCAGGTCGATGAATATACCACAATATCGCAGAGATATACGCCTATTCCTTCAATCGATCTTAGGTTATCCATCACTCGTTGAACGGTAGCGGGTGCGTTCATTAGACCAAATGGCATGAAGGTGTATTGATATAGGCTATTAACAATTTTGCGTTGTCATCCAAAGGAATTTGATAATAGCCTTTTAACAAGTCGATCTTGGAGACGAACCTCACTTGTCCGATGTTGTTGAGTAGTTGATCTATGAGTGGCAATAGATAATTATCGGCCACACTGATCGAATTCAACTTTCGGTAGTCCGTACACATGCTGATAGATCCGTCTGTTTTTTTCACGAGCAAACATGGAGAACTGTAAGGGCTAGAACTTTGTTCGACTAATCCGTTTTGTAGCTAATAGTCCACTTCTTTACTCATGACTTGTCAGTGATACAGTGATAGTAGATAAGCGTGTTGTTTGAATGGTCTTTCCATGGTTTTGAGGTGTATCTCATGCCTCGTGAACTTAGTTCATTTTGGAACGTCTGAGACAATCTCAGGGAAACTTTTAAACCATCGGCTTAATTCCTCTTGCTGCTGCTTCTTCAAATGAGTTAATTTCTCTTCCAAGTTCATTGCATCTTTGTCTTCCTGTCCACTCGTCTGTTGTTCCTCTTCTCTCGGGCTCTCTCAGGAGTTCTCCTCTTGCATACCATCATAGGAATCCTCTTCTTCTGAAAATAAATCCTCTAAGTCCATCGCTTCTTTGGTTTCTCTGTCTTCTTCTGCAGCCACTTTCTTCGGCATACTCCTAGTCATCACACAACTACGAAATGGATATGGGCAGTTCTGCTCAAGTTCAGTCATAGGACTATACATCAATGATCTCTCTATTACAATGGGTCAAGGCACAAACGGCGCTCCACCAACCTCATAACCCAGCAGGACTTCTATTCCTTCGACAGCCAATGAATCCTTTACCCCAAAATCAAAATGACCTGTCACCAATTCGCATGACCGTTTCAAACGGCAAATAGGAGTAACTTCCTCTCCTACTATTCCTTTCAAAATGACCAAATCAACTGCGAGAAACTGTTCCACCGACGTGTGTACACCTCGTGTCACTACACTATGGTTACAACTCGTGTCGCGCAATATCTTGACTGGGATCTGCTTGCTCCCATCCAGAGCAGCTAACATACCTTTATCAATTTATGGTTTAAACTTTAAAGGCATCCACGCTGTTTGGGGTTGTCCTGTTCGTTGCGTAAAAGTTAGCTGGTTTATTTTCCTTGTCGTCCTTTCTCGTTTCTTTCTTCGTCTTTGCATTCTGTGAAGTTGAATTATCCTTAACCACTTGGGCGACTGCTTTCGGTTGGTTCAACCAACATTCCTTACTGGTATGGCCTCTCTTGCCACACTTATAACAGACAATATTAATCTTCTGCACTTCTTTCACAATACCTGAAGGAGGACGATTCGATAATTGTTGCTGTGGTACTATCGCATTCTGCTTTGGAACAGTACCAATGGTATTTCTGCTGTAACTATTGAATTTGTTCTTATAGTTATTACTGAACTAGTTTCTATGGTTCAGCAAATACTTGACACTCGGTTGGAAAGACGGTTGAAACTTCATACCTGACGAGGGTTTACGACTGATAATATAATCTTCACTCAGCGAAGCGACTTTATCAAGTTTTTTCACCAAGTACATTCGAATATGTTCAGGAATTCCTCATACATATTGTTCCAGCCCTATCGGTACTTCTAAATCAACCATCTCTTTCACTTTGGCAGCCTTTATCCATCCCTTAAAACATCGTCGTACCTGATGAGCCTAAACCATGAAAGTCATTGTTTTGTCCTTTCACAAACTTCGGAATTTTCTTTATAGAATTCAGGGGTCATCTGATACACTTGAGGAACCCTCCTTTTAACTTCTTGATATTCCTTCCTCTGGTCCTGAGACAAGGAAAGATACACACTGCGTCCTTTTTCAATAAGGACTCTCTGCAATAACACAGGTCATTTATCTTCTGGCCATCCCATCGTCGATGCGACTGTTTCAAAGTGATCGAATAATTCGCCGGGAGCTTCTTCTGTGGATTTTGGAATTAACCTCTGTGCATTCATCACATTAAACACGGGATCGTGCATAGCAGGGGTCACCTCTCTCTGAGTTGCCGACCTTGCACGAGCATTCATCAGTTCTAATTCCCTTGCGTGTCTTGTTTCTTCTCTCTCTCTCTCTTTCTTCCCATCTTGCATTTTCTGTTGCTTCCATTTTTCTCGCATGACTGGCAATTTCTCTTGCCTCTTCTCTTTCTCTTTCTTCAAGTCTTGCCTCTTCTCTCTCTCTCTCTCTCTCTCTCTCTCTCTCTCTCTCTCTCTCTCTCTCTCTCTCTCTCTCTCTCTCTCTTTCTTCCTGTCTTGCAATTTCTCTTCAACTTAATCAAATTTTCTTCTGGTGCAATTCGTCGAATCTCAGCATGTACATTCCTTTCTACTTTTATTCCTTCAATTTCTGTTTCTAAGTCAACTAATACTTGCCTCGCTACAAATTCTGCCTCAGCCTTCTCCAAGTTTGCGAGCTGCTAAAATATCTTTTTCCGACAACTTTCCCGAGTTTATCAACGCTTCTAAGGCTTGACAATTGATTTGGGCTTTAATCATTTCACTCATTGCATGGCTGCCACATGCCATTAAAATAAAGTGCCATTGAGCTTTAGTTACATTAGCCTCCGAAAAGTCCTGAACAATTAGGTTTTCCAAAAACTCTTGTATATTTAGTTGTGCCATCTTGTACTTTACAAAAATTATACCTCTCCAAAAATATATCCTAACAATACACAGAATCCTATTAACACTAATCTGGTCAAACCTTTAAAGAAAACATGGCCCTGTTATCACCAATATTTAAAACAGACTCGCTTGATCCCAAGGGTCTGGGCCACAAAAATATATATTACGGCTGGAGAATTACATAAATTCCCGAGCTCCAAAACTCTCCTGTTACACTTGAAAAATAACACACGAACTCTGAGAATATTATGCAAAGATTCAAAGTTATTAAATTTCATATATTTAGTAACTCCTTCTTTATAAGACATATTATTCAAAAGCAATTTCTCAAATAGAAGTTTATTGTTAACATGCATTTCCTTGTTAGTAAAATATTATTCCTCTCATATGTTTATATTTACATCATATATATATATATATATATATATATATATATATATATATATATATATATATATATATATATATATATATATATATGCGTGTGTGTGTGTTTGTGTGCATATATATATATATATATATATATATATATATATATATATATATATATATATATATATATGAGTGTGTGTGTGTGTGTTATTATTATATATACTCGTATATGTGTATATAATTATATTTTTGGGCTCGGCCATGTCGTCCTGATGGAAGGTTCCTTTAGGTAGCTTTCTAAGGGATATTTGCTACAGTGATACTCCCAGAGAACTAAACCGAAGGTCTTCAGGATTCTAACTCCTGGCGCAAGTATCCAGTTAAGGATATCGCAAGGAATCAGGGGACATATTTTTTAGATACGACACATAGTAATCTTCACCCCGAATAGATTTAACTCTTTGATGTAAGGGGGAAGAGTGGCGAAAGAAAGGGGGTGCCGTTCTAGGTACCCGGTGGACCTCCTATCCGTACTACTACCAGCTGCCATTCCTTTCCTTGTAGAATTTAAGCTAGGTGTTCTCCCGACGTTTTCCCGGTGTTTGTTGCAAGTTATCGAAATACTAATCATGCAATCTCCAGCATCTTCATCCTCTGGAAAGTTGAGTATTAATTCTTTACTGGGTATAATTTTAGGCTCCTTTCTCACAGTTAAATTTCAATAATTTAAGTGTGTTTGGTTGAGCATTGCCATGAACCGGAGGCGGCCATTTTACGACCGCTGTCGCCGATTATCATTGCATTTTATTTAGTCAGTAGGGCGACATTTCCCGGTACTTAGCTATAATATTAGCTAGTTAGACAAATTATTCAAGTGAAGATTGTGCATACAAATATATTATCATTCCTCTTCCTAATATGTAACTTTACTTTTCGTATACGGCGGGAGCCCCGGCGCTAATAACCTTGGCTAGCCTCGCTCATATATACGTTAGTAAAGTAATTCCCCATGTTTAGCCTCACCCTATCATTCCTTATTAATTTGGATGAGGACTTACATCCTCTAGAACTTATGGATAAGGTTTGATATACATTCTCTTTTAGAGAAAAGTGGCTAAACCCTTCCTCCCTCCCTGAGTGCCGCCGCCAATATAGGCGGCAACCACTGTCTTTCTTCATTTCCATTGAGTAGAACTTAGGCTTTCAGTTAGATAGTAATTAACTCAGGGTGCCCTTGTCTTGCCGCCGATGATGTCGCCAGCAAAGGAATCATGTTTCCTCTGCCGCCGACGACGTCGTCACCACAGGAAGCCATGCTTCCCCAGTCCACTGCCAAAGGTAGGCGGCATACCTGCCGCTACCTCTCTTCCCAGTGAACTACAAGACCCTTTCCCTTCCCCCTTTTGTCCTTTAGTGTCGGCATAGCCGTCACAACATTCTTTTACCAGTATACTGACAGTCATCCCGGCTTGCCAGATTGACTGCGTTGCCGGCCGGTACCCTGCCGGTGGCAGTTAGTTCAGCCGCCTCAGCCACCTTCCCCCTTATGCCCTTCCTTCACCGGAAGTGAATGTCACGGGGGGAAGATTGAGCCAGCCCTGACAGCTGCCGGTGAGAAACCTAACATACTTTTGAGAAGTCTTCAGCCCTCTCTTGGTCTGCTATCCACAACTATTGCCGCCGGAAGTACAGCTGGCGGCAGGCCTTTTGTGGATGGAAGGAAGCTAGAATCAGATGGATTCTTACCTCTTCCATTAGAACTCTCATTCTGGCAAGGAGACAGTAGGCGGACTGGTAGTCCTCCTACACTTCCAATTGTTGTGCTAAACCATAATAATAGGAAACTCTCCTTCCTTAATGCTTTCTCTCTCTCTCTATCAGTTAGTGCCGCCAGGTATTAACCTAACCCCGCCAGTGCGCCGGCTGAACAACAGTATACAAAAAATACAGTAGTACATTTATTTTCTAACATAGTCTATTGTTGGGACCACAGTATCATGTTGAGGTTGAGTAATCCCTCAACACCCAGATGATTTCTTTGATCATCGGGACCCTAATAAATCACCGATCAATATTAATATACTACAAGTGGATAAAGTTAGTATAAACACTTACTAACCCTAACTCTAGTTCCTAGACTTTCTTCCACCCTGTATTCTGCCTACCAGGGAATCCAAATATTATTATTGACGGAGGTCTCAGCAATTGCCTGGGAGAGGAAACACAGATATGTGTCTTCCCTATTTCCTTTCCAGCTTACTATCCTAAGCTATTATTTACAATAGAGATTACTGTTGTTAATAAAATGTATGCCTTTATATCAGTGATATAAAAACTGTATACTCATTGGGCCCATTTCCTTTACAGGAGGAGCCGATGGTGAAGTGTGCAGTCCTGTTCTGCAACCACAAAACTAAGGACTTTTGTGGACACACGATGTGCAGGACTCATGCCCCCTGCTGTATCGTGTCCAGAGCCCTAAAGTATTGGGACCCAAAGGGTTGCTCCACCTGCTCAACCCTGCTAACCAACGGCTTCGGAGAAGCCATCCCAGTCACCGTGGAGACTAGGGACACAGCAAAGGAAACCCTTCGTAGGTGGGTAAGAGGGTTCCAAAAGAACTCTCCGGGACCATACTTACCTAATGAATCCCTAAGGTGACTTCTGTTCCCCCAAGGCTCTAGCAAGAGAAGTAGTGCCCCGGGAACAGGTCCAGCCTCCTCTCATACAGCTGAAGATGGATGCGGACATCCACAAGGCATTAGAAGGCATGGACATCCACCAAGAACGGATGTCAGAAGTGTCCACCGACACAGAACAGGACCTACTGCAAGGAGGCCCTGAAGAAGACGTGGATCAACCACGAATGGAGGAAGAAGGATCCGTTTCGATGGTAACTGAGGACTCTCAGTTCACCGTGACAGTATACCAACCTATGCCGTCAACCTCTTCAACCCCAACTCCTCAACCAACTACACAGGTCGACAAGAGTGAAACGATCCTCACGTCGATCCAGCGGATGTTGGAAGCGTTCCAGAAGGAACAGGAGGCGATGAAGCAGTCCATCCAACCGAATAAGAGTCAGGTACAGAAAAGGGACTGCCCTGGAACTTCCAGGGGCTCTACTAAGAAGCCCCTTAGAGTATCAGATCTCCCTCACTTCTCCGAAACCAACCCCTGGAGGTACGTGGAGCATATGCCCATGATGAATGGGAAACTATTCGTCTCGGAGAAGTTGGGAGCCAAACTGTTTGAAGATCTTGAGTTCTGGCCCAGCTTTTCAGCTTACCCAGACTGTTACGTGAGACTGCGGGATGAACTTGCATCCCGTGAGGAAACGGTACCAAAGGAAGTCATTGTCTTCGAACATGACAAGGCACAAGCCATCCTTGTAAAGTCCTTGAAAGGAGCTGGATACACCAACACCAAAGTCTCAGCACTGAGCAAGAGGCATCCCACCTTTATTGCTCCTTCCTCCATCTCTTTCCCCTTTTCGGAGAAAGCTCTAGAATTTGTCATTAAGGCAGTCGAAGAGGGCAAACCCTGCCCAACTATAGAGGAATGCAAACCATTCTCTCTAGTAATGCCTACCTGCGAGGAGAAGTGGAAAGACGTACATCTAACTTTCTCCGTCCCGAAATTGGATCCAGAGATAGCAGGCCAGCAGTTCAATGAGAACCTTCCGAAGTAGCCAGACCATCTTCTGAGGAGGGAACAGGAGATGAAAGAGAGACTTGCAGCCTCCCTTTCTCATCAGAACTGCCTGGAAATGTGCGCAGGCCTACATAACGCCCTAGAAATGTATGTTTTCCTGGCTAAGTCTCACATGGGAACCCTTCTGAAGGACTTATATGCTTTCATCAGGGCAAGGAGAACCTGCAGAGAGCCCGTGTTTGCCTCAGCAACAGTGAAACACGAACCTAGGAAGCTGATTTCATCATGCATCTGGGTTAAGGACCTTTTCCCACAGGAAGTGGTCCGAAACGTCATAGCCAGAGCAGCCACGGCGAATAAGAGCCTTCTCCAAAAGTGGGGCATGACATCAAGGAGGAAATCTTCCTCATACGGAGGTCCCCAGCCTAAGAACAAAAAAGTAAGGAGACCACGTAAACCTGCGCAACTTCCAGCCGTGTCCATGGCCACGGTGCCTCAACTGGTAGCCCAGCTTCAGACCACCTTCCAGATGGTCCCTCAACAGCTGGTAGCCCAGTTGCCAGCATTTAACCCTGGCTTTGAGAGGCAATCGACCACCTTTCACCCTTACAAAGGGAAAGGCCCAAGGAAAAGTTCCTCCGGAAACCACTCACGGGGCCGAGAAGGACGTGGTCACAGAAACAAGTCCTCAGGACTCCCCAGGCAATGAGGGGTTCCAGGTAGGAGGCAGACTGTACCACTTTTGGGATCACTGGACCTTCGATCCCTGGGCCCACAGCCTAATCACGAATGGACTGAGGTGGAGATGGAACAGAACTCCACCCCGTTTTCCAGAATTCTTCCAACACTCCACCCCCTTGTTAGAAGAATATACCTCAGAAACTCTTGAACAAGAAGGTAATAAGGAAAGCGAAGTCCATCAAATTCCAGGGAAGGCTGTTTTAAGTTCCTAAGAAAGACTCAGACAAACTCAGAGTCATTCTAGACTTGTCTTCACTCAACAAGTTCATAGAGAACAACATGTTCAGAATGCTTACTCGGCAACACATAAGGACCCTTCTACCCAAAGGGGCGTACACAGTCTCAATAGACCTGGCAGACGCTTACTGGCATCTGCCAGTCAGCAGCCCCTTCTCCTCCTACCTAGGATTCAAGCTACAGAAGATGAAATTTGTCTTCAGAGCAATGCCCTTCAGACTGAACACAGTCCCAAAGGATATTCACGAAACTAGCAGATACAATCGTCCAGCAGCTACGCTCCGAAGGAGTTCAAGTGGTAGCAAATCTAGAGGATTGGCTGGTGTGGGCAGCATCCAAGACTACTTGTCTGCAAGCAGCCAAAAAGGTGATAAAGTTCCTGGAACACATGGGCTTCAAGATCCATCTCAAGAAGTCTCGCCTTTCTCCAGCTCAAAAGTTCCAATGGTTAGGAATCCAATGGAACTTAAAGTCCCTCTCCATTCCATCCAAGAAGAGGGGAGGGATAGCGGGAGCTGTCAAGAGATTAATCCGTCACAAGAGGATTTCAAGACGCCAACAGGATTGAGTATTGGGCTCTCTCCAGTTTGCAGCAGTGACAGACCCGGTGCTAAAAGCACATCTAAAGGATGCGTCAAGAGTCTGGAGAAGATACACATCAAACGCTCGAAGAGATCAACTAAGGTTGACCCCGACCCGATTGCGCATGCTGTTAAGGCCGGATGCCTCCTTAGAAGGATGGGGAGGCCATTCTCACGAGAGAAAAGTGCAAGGGAATTGGTCGCACCAGTTCAAAACCTTTCACATCAACATCTTGGAAGCTATGGCAGTTTTCCTGACGTTGAAGAAACTATCCCCTCACAGAGCAATCTACATCAGATTGGTCCTGGACAACGAAGTGAAAGTAAAATGTCTAAATCGACAAGGCTCGAGATCACCTCACATCAACCATGTGATATTAGCCATCTTCTACCTGGCAAGGAAGAAGGGATGGCACTTATCAGCAGTTCACCTACAAGCGTTCCGCAACGTGATGGCGGATGCTCTATCCAGGCGAAAGCCGATAGAGATAGAATGGTCCATAGACGCAGACTCATTCTCCTTCATCTCGGAAAAAGTCCTGGAACTGCAGATCGACCTCTTCGCAACGAGCGACAACAAGAAACTACCTCGTTACGTAGCCCCTTACACGGACCCTCAAGCAGAAGCGATAGACGCCATGTCCCTCGACCAGAACGGGTGGAATCACATTTACCTGTTTCAACCAACCAATCTCCTGCTAAGAGTCCTCGACAAGCTAAGATCCTTCAGAGGGACAGCAGCAGTAGTGGCCCCCAAATGGCCCAGAAGCAATTGGTTCCCTCTAGTTCTAGAATTGAAACTGAAGCTGTTTTCTCTGCCAAACCCAGTTTTATCCCAACTGGTCCAGGAGTCGACTGTCTACGCTTCATCCTCGAGAACCAACAACCTACATCTCATGATTTTCTCGCCCTAGCGGCGAACAAAAAGTTTGGAATCTCGAAGGATAAAGTTGACTTCATTGAAGAATATAAGTCATGTTCGACTAGGAGACAATATGAATCGTCATAGAAGAAATGAGTGTCCTTTGTGAAAACAAGGAAACCAACAGAGATATCAATAGATTTCTGTCTCGCTTTCTTCATTTCCCTACACAAACAAGGCCTGGCTTCCACCACGATTACATGGAAGAAATGGGTGTCCTTTGTGAAAACAAGGAAACCAACAGAGATATCGATAGATTTCTGTCTCGCTTTCTTCATTTACCTACACGAGCAAGGCCTGGCTTCCACCACGATTACTGCGTGAAAGTCGACCCTGACTAGACTACTTCTGTATGCCTTTGAGGTGGACCTCATAAGTGAAATCTTCAATAAGATTCCAAAAGCATGCGCTAGACTCAAGCCAGCAACCCCTCCAAAGCCCATCACGTGGTCTTTGGACAGTCTTGCACTATGCTTCGAACCTAAACAATGAGAATTGTACACGAAAGGTAAAGGATCTAACACAGAAAGTCATCTTTCTGTTTGCAATAGCCTCAGGGGCTAGAGTTAGTGAGATAGTGGCCTTATCCAGAAACGAAGGCCATATTCAGTTCCTAGACACAGGAGAACTGAACCTTTTTGCTGATCCTGCCTTTCTTGCCAAGAATGAGCTACCCACTAAGAGGTGGGGTCCTTCGAGAATCTGCCCACTGAAGGAAGATGTCTCTCTATGCCCAGTAGAGTGTCTTAAGGTCTATCTTTGAAGAACTTTGGACTTCAAGGGAGGACAGCTCTTCAGAGGCAAAACTTCACGATCAAACCTATCCCCATGACAACTGAGAGCAAAGCTCACCTACTTTACTCGCAGAGCGGATCCTGACAGTACAACCGCAGGTCACGATCCGAGAAAAATTGCTTCTTCGTTGAATTTCTTTCAACACATGGACTTTGAGAGACTCCGCTCATACACTGGGTGGAAATCATCCAGGGTCTTCTATAAACACTCAAGTACATGAAATAAAACACTTTGTGGTGGCGGCGGGAAGTGTCATAAAACCCGTCGTCTAGTGCTGCGATGAACAGTGAACTGTTTTGGGACTCAAGAGTGTATCGGGTGCATGGGTATTCGTACCTTCTAGTGCAAATCATTACGGTGATTAACAGACTGTTCTATATAGGTGCATAATCTGACCAATAACACCAGTGCCGTGTGAACGTTTGCATCACAGTGTTTACGCATGTCCAAAGCCTGAGCAAGTCAGACAGATTTGGTTTCACATCTCCATTGAGTGGCATTAATTCGATAATGAAATTATATATATTCTTCCTTTACAGGGCAATATATGAACCCTAATGTGTATTAATGCTGGATCAGACTCTTACCTTGTTGTAACTACATTTGATGATTTAGTTGCAAAATAAAGATTGAAAATGAATCCGCATCTTATTTTTGACTCCTCAGTTACATTTAAATAAAACATGGCAGAGTTTCATTTATCCCTATATATAGAGATGACTTGAATCTGTAGAGAAACCTCTAAAAAGTTTCCCTTTTGTTTCTACGGATATACAAACCTTGAATCTTTATTGTCAAAGTCGACACTTTCCCTGCAGGGGCAGGAAGCACTCAGCTGTTCCAAACTTAGTGGAAATGAAAGTTAACTGGAATTTCATATATAGGTCTAGGAGATCAGATAAGGAATCCATTCAAGGTAGAAGGCACACACACAAACCCCCAGATATAGTACTTTCAAGTTATTTCTTTGGTATGCTTCCATCAGGACGACATGGCCGAGCCCAAAAAACAGATTTTGAGCAAAGCGAAAAATCTATTTTTGGGTGAGAATTCCATGTCGTCCTGATGCACCCACTCTTTTGCTGACCCCACTCGAAACTACTCTATCTGCGGCTATTCCTGCTTAAAGACAAGTAAAGGAATGGCGGCTGGTAGTAGTACGGATAGGAGCTCCACCTGGTACCTAGAAAGGCACCCCCTTTCTTTCGCCACTCTTCCCCCTTACATCAAAGAGTTAAATCTATTCGGGGTGAAGATTGCTATGTGTCGTATCTAAAAAATACGTCCCCTGATCCCTTGTGATATCCTTAACTGGATACTCGCGCCAGGAATTAGAATCCTGGAGACCGTCGGTTAATTCTCTGGGAGTATCATTGTAGCAAATATCCCTCAGAAAGTTACCTAAAGGAACCTTCCATCAGGACGACATGGCATTCTCACCCAAAAATAGATTTTTTGCTTTGCTCAAAATCCATTATATGTATATATATATATATATATATATATATATATATATATATATATATATGCATTGACCAAATTTTCATTTTAAGACATGCACTGCAATGCATAGAATTTAGAAATCTACTTTTGATGGTATTTATGGACTATGAAAAATCCTTTGATAGTGTGCACCAGTCAACTTTTTGGATAACCCTGTGTAATAATGGAATGCCTCTTAAATATGGGAATTTTTTTAAGTCTGTTCATGACCACAGGAAGTGTAAGGTTAATATTAATGGATTCATATCAAATGAATTTCCAGTGAAGAGCGGAGTATTCTAAGGGAATGTGTTGTCACCTATGTTGTTTATCCTCCTCATGGACTTTGTAATGCTTGGAACAGTCGGAGATGGTGGAGAATGATTGGACTGAATTGGTGATGGGGAATTAGTAGACCTAGAGTACGCTGATGATGCTGTACTTATTAGCAGAACACCATAGGATTTGCAATTCTTGCTTACCAGAATGCATGAAATATCACATGAGGTTGGGTTCAAGATAAATAGAAGAAAGACAGAGATGATGAGAACGAAGTATGCAGTGGAAGATGAAATATCATTGGAAGGAGAAAAGGATTAATGAGGTGAAATCATTCAGGTATTTAGGAACTATGATCTCCAATACACGGTCTTTAGAATTAGAGGTTAGTGAAAGATTGGAAAAAAG
This sequence comes from Palaemon carinicauda, assembly GCF_036898095.1. Taxonomy (NCBI): domain Eukaryota; kingdom Metazoa; phylum Arthropoda; class Malacostraca; order Decapoda; family Palaemonidae; genus Palaemon; species Palaemon carinicauda. Next base: position 16,028,504 of record NC_090746.1, read on the forward strand.
CAAACCAGACAAAGGCTAGGTTAAGTAAAATTTGGAAATCAAATTGCCTGAAATTATACATAATAATCAGTCTATATATCAGTTTAATGAGGCCAGTGTTACTATATAGACATGAATCATGGTATGATAATCAAACAATCTCCAATACATTTATTAGATTTGAAAGCGAATCCCTCAGAAGGATATTGGGAGTTAAATGGCAGGACAAGATTAGAAATGAAACTATAAGAGAGATCACTTGAGTGCTATATGTGGATATCATGATGAGGGGTAGATGAAGATGGTTTGGGCGTGCTCTTCGCTCTCCCCAAGAGAGATTAGTTCACCAAACAGCCAGATGGTCCCAACAGGGTACTAGAAGAGTTGGAAGTCCCAAGCCTACAAGGCTGGGGACTGTGAAGCGTGAAGTAGATGATGAATGGAGAGGTATCGAATTAAAATCTCAAGGTAGAGACGACGGGCAAATTCTAACCGAGGCCCTTTGCGTCAATAGGCGTAGGAGGAGGTGATGAGGATGAGATATATATATATATATATATATATATATTTACATATAAATTGTGTGTGTTTTATACATTATATATATATATATATATATATATATATATATATTTACATATAAATTATGTGTTTTTTATACATTTTATATATATATATATATATATATATATATATATATATATATATATATATATGCGTAAAAATCACAGGAAAACGTGATGCTCAGATGCAGAAGAACCACAAGGAAAATGAAAATACGGAATATACACTTAAGTCCTGACTAGTTTCGTGATACTTCCTCAGAGGACTGATTTGTTGAGAGAGGTTTCTTACAATTTATAGGGAAAGCAAAAGTACGAACATACATATAGAGATTTAGAGAACAATGACACTCCCTTACCCGCTACCTGGGCTTGACTCAGGTGTTGAGTAGGAGGAGTCCGCAAGCTCGTTAGACACCTGCTAAAAAGGGTCATTTCTAGTGGCGGGTATATTCTTGTTTTCTTCTTATTTTACTTTCAGTACAGTTATTTATATGTCAATGCGGTAGCCTTATCTATATAAATACATAAGCAAAACATACACAAACATACAAATATATATACATATATACACACATATACATATACATATATATACATATATATATATACATATACATATATACATACATATATATATATATATATATACATATATATATACATACATACAGATACAAATACATATACATATACACAAATACATACACATACATATACATACACATACATATATATACACATACATATATACATATATACATATATACACATACATACATATGCATATATACATTTATATGTATACAACATTAATATCATAAACATATAATCATGTATATATCAATACTTATATCTACCATAACACTATATAGTGCCAATATACTTATGCATACAGTATAAAATAATTGTTTCCTTTAATGAATGGTAGCTTAGGTCTAAATATTAATTTCACACCGACGTTAATTATTCACAATACATTCAATTCTACATTAAGTGGTTGATGTTTTTTTATATAGCTTACAAATCTCTTTACATATAAAGGCGTCGAGTTTATACATTCCATGACCAATATTCAAGTTGTTTTCAAAGGTTTCTATTATGAAACTGGACTCTATGATGTTTCTTTCTACTAAGTTATTTGAATGAACCAATTTCTTTGCACCTGACCAATTAATAGGGTGATTTTTATCTCTAACGTGGGCAAAGAAAGCCAACGAATATCTCGGCATATGTCCATTATTACTCAAACCAAGGCAACAAAGTTAAGAAATCTGTATTTACTTCTATGTTTTTAAGAGCATTCCGAGTCTGCAGCCCTGAATATATTGATGACGAAATAAATGGTATTAAGAGCAATAGGTAAAAAACTAAAGTATCCTGAAATTGTGTTAGATGATGCCCTAAGAACAGCAAAAAAGACTTTTTTCGGTAATGATAACAGAAAAAACTATAACACACAAAATTTACTTGTACTACCTTATTGTGATTCATTTAAAGAAATTCCCCAACTGTTAAAAAACTTCAATGTAAATGTAGCATTTAAGAGTAAAAATACAATAAAAACAGCCTTAATAAAGAATTCTCCTGACATTACCAAGGGATGTGTATATCGTATTCCATGCAATGCTTGTGAAAAATACTATATTGGTCAAACTGGTAAAGCCCTAGAAAAGAGAATTGAACAACATAAGAAAAGTGTCAGGTATGCTCAAGATAATAATGCACTCTTTGCCCACGTTAGAGATAAAAATCACCCTATTAATTGGTCAGGTGCAAAGAAATTGGTTCATTCAAATAACTTAGTAGAAAGAAACATCATAGAGTCCAGTTTCATAAAAGAAACCTTTGAAAACAACTTGAATATTGGTCATGGAATGTATAAACTCGACGCCTTTATATGTAAAGAGATTTGTAAGCTATATAAAAAAACATTAACCACTTAATGTAGAATTGAATGTATTGTGAATAATTAACGTCGGTGTGAAATTAATATTTAGACCTAAGCTACCATTCATTAAAGGAAACAATTATTTTATATAGTATGCATAAGTATATTGGCACTATATAGTGTTATGGTAGATATAAGTATTGATATATACATGATTATATGTTTATGATATTAATGTTGTATACATATAAATGTATATATGCATATGTATGTATGTGTATATATGTATATATGTATATATGTATGTGTATATATATGTATGTGTATGTATATGTATGTGTATTTGTATCTGTATGTATGTATATATATATGTATATATGTGTATATATATATATATATATATATATATATATATATATATATATGTATATATGTATATGTATATATATATATATATATATATATATATATATATATATATATATGTATATATATGTATATGTATATGTGTGTATATATGTATATATATTTGTATGTTTGTGTATGTTTTGCTTATGTATTTATATAGATAAGGCTACCGCATTGACATATAAATAACTGTACTGAAAGTAAAATAAGAAGAAAACAAGAATATACCAGCCACTAGAAATGACCCTTTTTAGCAGGTGTCTAACGAGCTTGCGGACTCCTCCTACTCAACACCTGAGTCAAGCCCAGGTAGCGGGTAAGGGAGTGTCATTGTTCTCTAAATCTCTATATGTATGTTCGTACTTTTGCTTTCCCTATAAATTGTAAGAAACCTCTCTCAATAAATCAGTCCTCTGAGGAAGTATCACGAAACTAGTCAGGACTTAAGTGTATATTCCGTATTTTCATTTTCCTTGTGGTTCTTCTGCATATATATATATATATATATATATATATATATATATATGTATGTATATATATATATATATATATATATATATATATATATATATGTATGTATATATATATATATATATATATATATATATATATATATATATATATATATATATATATAGTGTTATTCCAATCATTATTCTTTCCATAGCTCTTTGGCTTGTAATCTGGGGCTTGAGCAGTAGGGAGGGGGAACAAACTAAAGAGGTGCTGAGAACTGCACTCACCCAATTTTCGTCCAAAGACTCTTCAGAAGCTTCCGTGGTCAGCAGGATCCTCTCCCTCTCTGACGACCCAGAAGTTGTCGACATGTTGTCAGTGGTCAGGGTCATGAATTGCAGAGTATCCCAAACTTCATCATCCGCATGTTCTACTGGTAGCGGTAGGAGTTGAACCGTCGATAACTGGTGACTAAACACAGAGGTCACCTCAGCTTTGGGAAAGAGGAAGTCCTTCAGATCCAGAGAAGGAAGATAAGAAACACCTTATTGAGAGCTCTTCTGGAAACCTTCTACCTTCATATTACCAGCGACCTGTAAAGAAGAAAAAATTTAAATTAGTACACATCCTTAGGAATTATATCTTCTTAAAATTAAGCAAACATATTTTTGGGCTCGAGCCATGCCGTCCTGATGGAAATTCTTCATTGGCAGCTTCTACTTGGGATATTTCTGCAAGTGATATACCAGAGATATTTACCGACCTCCGAAGCGAATATCTCGAGAGATATTGTGTATAGATTAGGGACGTGTTAAAAACAAACCATAGTTATTCTTCCCCGAATAGAATTAACCTTGTCTCGAAGGAAAAGTGAGGGTAGGATACATGGGCAGGAGAGACGTTACAAACTCCCAATCTCAATGTGCTACAACTAAACGTTTCCTATCTCCCATTCCCTTTGCAGAACCATCTCTGTCGTTTTCCTTGGAGAGTTTCTGCTAGTTTTCTGAGTTTTTAAGTGATTTTTGATCATGGATACTTCAGCTTCTTCCTCATCGACTAAGTTGAGTAACCCCTTTTTTGTGTGTTGGAGAATTTCGCATCTCCACCCTATATTTTTATTGTATGGCATGCTTTTATTGCACCAAGATTGGCATTCTTTCTGCACCATTACATCATGTCTCACTTGCTCAGAAATGCTTTGTTATTAAGTCATTTTACTTTAGGAATGTGTTTTATTTTATTATTCTAAAGTGTGGTATGTTTATAGTATCCCCATCCTTTCTTAGTGTTTCTTGGGTGTTTTTTATCAGCATTGTCTTAGGTTAACCTACACTAGCCGGTGGCCATACCTGGTAAATTTTTCACTGTGCACCATACCCTTCTTTTACCAAACCTTACCGGTTGGGTGATGCTGTCTACCCTCCCATGCTGTTGATTCGTCACGGCAGGGAGCTGTGGTCTTGAAAATCCTTCTGGGAGTTGGATAGCGTTCTCAGTTGCCCTAGGGTGACTGTTTTCACTTTCCACTTAGACTATATGTGTGGCGAGGTGGCACAGGTCTTGGGATCCTGTCCCCTGTGTTTACTTATGTTTACCCATAGGAATTCGTTACCCAGTGTTCTGATGCTGACTAGTAGACCTCCTTGTGTCACCTTGACCATTACAAGGCTTCTCTCTTAGTCTTTGGTAGGCTATGCCTAGTTGGAATGATTTGTCATTTGTGCCCTATCACGCCAGCCCCTTTGGAACACTATTGCTGTTCTAATATCACTCTTGGGCCTTTCTGTCATGCTGCCTCACCATTTTCTGGGTCTCCCATCACCAATCCCCTCTTCCCCTTTAATTGTGCCTACTTGTGGGCTATCTTTCCTAGCATAGGTAGGCGAGATTTTCTCCTCCCCTATTTAAAATCCCTCTGCGGCATCAGAGATCACCCTTGGGTGTTTCTCTGCCCCTCCCCCTTCCTAGTTAGGCCATAACGTGACTGTACTGGAACTATATTCCTCTTGTCTAGTGATCTTACCCTAGCTTTTGAGCTTTTCCTCACCCCCTAAGGAGGCTAAACTTGCCTGCATAGTTCTCCTTATGAAATAACCCTATCTAGGCATGAAGTTGATACCCCTTAGGGTCCTCCTATGCCACCTTGGCAGTGCTTGTTCTATGTCTGCAGCCTCTCTTCCTGGGCTATATTCCTCTTGCTATGGAGTCTTGACACTATTGCCTGGTTAGCTATCTAGGCAGAGGTGCCGCCTTCTGTCTCTGCTTCCTGTCTCATCAGCTTGAGATATCCCTCTTGCTAAGGAGTCTTGACTTCCTTGCCAGGTTAGCCTATCTAGACAGAAGTGCTGCCTCCTGTCTTTGCTTTCTGTCTTGTCAGTTTGAGTTCTTCTAGCACTGTCTGTGTGTTGGCTATGGGTCACCCCCTCTGCAACCACATCTGCAGCCTTAGATTAATAATCTGCTCTTTTCTATCCCACATATGGGAAACATTGTCCTCTCGAGTTGGTCGATTGGATCCTGCTTGGTTGTCAGGACATCCTTTATAATTCTTAGCGTCCTGGCCGTTTTGTATGGCTCTCATTATCTTACGGGCTGCACCCCACTTTTCATAAGTTAATGATAATGATCAGGTTTTGGTAGATTCACTTATTAACAGCCTTTCATTCCTGTACTTCACCTGAGTGTGGACCCTTCTCTATGGGATTGTTCACTCTCCCCTTGTTGATCTTACAATGTGTCTGCTGCCTTGTATCAACATGCCTCGGGTACTGACAGGTCAATCTTTTACTGGCTACTAGAAAAGGTTGCCGCCTCGGGGGCAGCTATTGCTGATCTAGGCAGTATGATGAGTGAACTTGCCTACTTAGGCTGTTCTAATAGACCTACTCTGGAGGTTCTGGTGTTCCTTTGATGTGATCCTTTCCCCCATATTCCTACCACACCGTCATAATGTTTTGCTTCATAAATTACTACAGATTTCTGAATGGTTTGGCATGTATTCTAATTTTATTTTAGATTTAGCCATTCTTTAGGGGTAGGTTTATTTAGGTTAGAATGTGTTCTGTTCAACTAATTTTAAGAAGATATGATCTTTAATGATTTGTACTTATTGTAATGTCTTATCTTTACAGGTCGCTGATGACATGAAGTGTTCAACGGTCACCTGTAACAGGCGGGTCAAGTTACTGTGGCCACAAAACCTGCCAGAAACATGCTGACTGCCATGTTGCTAAGGCATCCGTTGGAATCTGGGACCCTACCAACTGCCAGGTTTGCACAGATCTCCTTCAAACCGGCTTTTATGCCACTGACATCTCCTTGGACGTTCGAGAACGACGTCAGAGGATGCTACGACACTGGGTAAGAGGCTTCCAGAAGAGATATCAACAAGGTGCCCCTTATCTTCCTTCTCTGGAACTGAAGGACCTGTATTTGGTCACCAGTTACCGACGGTCCAACTCCCACCGGTACCAGCAGATCATGTGGACGATGAAGTCTGGGACACTCTGCAAGTCATGAGCCTGGACGCCGACAACATGTCTACTACTTCTTCTGTGTCGTCAGATAGGGAAGGGGATCCTGCTAACCACGGAAGCCTCAGAACAGTCATTAGATGTACATCAGGTGAGTGCAGCTCCCAGTGCCTCTTTACTTTCTACCCAAGCCCCAGCTTCCACCTTCACCCTGGTTCCAATGTTAGACAAACCTTCGCTTCCCAGTAACTTGGAACTAATGGCCTCCATGAAATCTTTCATTGAGAACCTAATCGCCAAATATGAACATTCTCAAGCAGACCTAACAGCGAGGATAGAAGTTTTACAACAGGCACCTTTTTCTAGGGCTCCCCCTGCTTCGAGCCTACCAGATTGCACAATTAAGAACCATTGGCGCTATGCTGAGCATATGGCCTTAACCGAAGGATTCAATCATATTGGGGATAGTTTGGGTTCCAAGCCAGTCTCGGACTTGGAATTCTTTCCATTGATTGATAGCTATCCTTACTGCTACGCAAGGCTTAACTCAGAAGCGTCCATTACGGATGATACAATCCCTAAGGAAACAATCCTTCTGGATCATGGCAAGGCTAAATCCCTTTTGGTTAGGGAGTTAAAAGATGGCTGAATTTACCAGCACCCAACTTTCTGCCTATGGCAGGAAGCAGGCCACTTTTATGGCCCCCAAGGATACTGTCTTTCCTTTTTGCCACTAAAAGTTTAGAGGCCGTGATGGGGCAGTAATGAAGAGCAGACCATTCCCAGTGCTACAGGAATGTAAACCTGTCTCTCTAGCCCTTCCTTATGATTTGAACATCTGGAAGGACGTCCAACATACCTTCACTGTTGGAAAACTAGAAAAAGACATCGGAGGCAAACAGTTTAATGATAAACTGCCTAGGATTCCCGAATCCTTATTGAAGAGAGAATTGGAAGTTGAAGAGAGTCTTTCTGCCTCTTTATCCTTCCAATCTTATCTGGAGATGTTTATTATCAACTATTCCAAATCTGATCTCTTCCCTATCTTGGCGAAGACTCACCTAATCATGTTTCATAATGAAGGACTTCAACCCAAGGGAAAGAAGCCCAGAAGTCACTTCAAGGGAAGGAAATCCTTTCCTGTCGCGACAGCCTCAGTTGCCACCATCCCTCAGACTGTGTACTTGGTTCACCAGCAGTACGTTTCACAGTCTCCAGCCTTCAACTCAGGGTACGAGAGAGGTACCACCACGTTCCACCCTGCCAAAGCTCATAAGAAGGGCTCCGGTAACAAGGAAAGGTCTGTAAGAGGAGGTCAAATAGAGTCCGAGGAAGTATAGACAAGACGATTAAAGTTTCAGGTCCTTCGCAACAACAATGAGGAGCTTCCGGTAGGACGACGCCTTCACCTTTTCAGGGATCAATGGGAGTTCGAACCCTCGGCTCACAGCATAGTCTCAAAAGGGCTAGGCTGAAAATGGAAAAAGAAACCACCCCAGTTCAAGAGGTTCTTTCACCTCACAACCCCTTTTTTGGAGGATTATGTTCAGGACCTTCTTTGGAAGGGAGTTATCCCTTGCACAAATCCATGAACTTTCAAGGGTGGGTATTCTGTGTGGCCAAGAAAGATTCGAACGCTCTTTGAACTATTCTGTACATGTCCCCACTAAACAAATTCATTCTGAACGACAAGTTTCAGATGCTGACTATCTCGGAAATACAGACCCTACTAACCCAGGGGGCCTACACCGTCTCCATAGATCTTAGAGATACCTATTGGCATCTTCCAATAGGTTGGCACTTCTCACCCTACCTTGGTTTCAGACTGGCAAGAAAGGCCTACTTATTCAAAGTTATGCCCTTCAGGCTCAGTCAAGAAGATTGTCCAACAACTTCGGAACAAAGGCCTTCAGGTGATGGTGTACCTGGACGACTGGTTAGTCTGGGCTGCAAAGAAGTCGGTATGTCTTCAAACAGCCCAAGAGATCATGAACTTCCTACAATCTCTGGGCTTCCAGATCAATCTCAAGAAGTCCAGACTATCCCCCTGCTCAGAAATTCCAGTGGCTAGGACTTGACCGGAATCTACAGTCACACACCCTCTCTCTACCATGAGGCAAGAGAAAGGAAATCGCAAACTTGGTCAGGTGTCTACTCCGTTCAAAAGTACTCACCAGATGGCAACAATTGGTTCCGTGAGGCTACCTATCCTACCATACCGTCAACTCGTCACAGTGGGGAGCTGTGTTGTGTCTACTTGTTTACCCATTGGAATGCATCACCCCGTTCTAATGCCGACAGGTAGATGCCCTTGTGCTGCCTTACCCAATTTTAGGCTTCCTTCTTAGTCTCTGGTAGGCTATGGCTGGTTGTGAAGACTTGTCCATGTGCCCTATCACTGCAGACCCCTTACAACACTATTCATGTTCTTGTTGCATATGCAGATGATGCTACTCTTTTAGCATCAATTCCATCTCCTGAATGTAGATCTGGGGTTACTGAATCCCCCAATAGAGATCTAGCTAAAATTAGTGAATGGTGCGAATTATGGGGTATGAAGTTGAATCCTAATAAAACTTAAAGTATGATAGTAAGTAAATCAAGGACCGTGGCTCCTCAACATCTGGATCTCAGCATTGATAATGTTTCTTAACTTTGCATGACTTAATTTTAGGTGTGATTCTCGACACCAAATTTGCTTATGAGAAAGGCAGTGGGTCTGTGTCTTTTTCAATTGCATAAAAATTGGCTTATTGAGAAAATCTTTCAAGATTTTTTATCAATCTATTCTGAAAAAGTTTTTTAATTCTTTCATTTTACCTTGTATCGAATATTGTTCTCCTGTCTGGTCTTCAGCTGCTGATTCTCATCTTAATTTGTTGGACAGAAACTTACTGTCTATTAAATTTCTTATTCCTGATCTAGATATTAATGTCTGCCACCGTCTTCAATTAGTTCATTATGCATTTTGCATAAGATTTTTTATAATTCTGGCCATCCTTTACATTCAGATCTTCCCGGACAGTTCCATCCTATTCGTAATACTAGGTATGAATTTAATTCTAATAGTCAGGCCTTCTCCATTATGAGGCTCAATACTACACAGTACTCTAAAAGTTTATTCCAGCTGTGACCAGGTTATGGCATGATCTCCCTAATCGGGTAGTTGAATCAGTAGAACTTCAAAAGTTCAAACTCGCAGCAAATGTTTTTATGTTGAACAGGCTTACATAAGTCCATTTTTAGTTTACATATAAAATATCTGTTTTAATGTTCATGTTTTTAATTTTATTTTAATTTTTCATTACTTCTTATATCATTTATTTATTTCTTTATTTACTTTCCTTTCTGGGCTATTTTTCCCTGTTGGAGCCCTTGGAGCTTAGCTAGTAATGATAATAATAATAATGTAGCAGTTAGGCCTTTCTGTACTGCCACCTTACCAATTTCTGAGTCTCCCATCACCACCCTTTTCCCTTCCCCTTATGCCTGCTAGTGTGTCTTCCTGCTGTGGAACTTTGTTCCAATCCCAATCTAGTCCCATGGCAACTGAAGTACTCTTCGTTGCCATTCTTGGACAGGATAGCTTGTAGACTATCTAGCCTGGACCTAGGTGGGCAAGATTTCTCTTTCCCTGGACTAAGTCTCTCTGCCAACTTAAGAGTCTACTGTTGGGTGATTTCTCTGCCCCTTCCCCTTCCTGGTTAGACCAGAACCTGACTACTGGGAACTACAATTCCTTTTATCTAGTCATCTTACCCTAGCAATTGTTTTTTTTTCCTAACCAGCTAGGTGGGTTAGGCTTGCCTGCACAGTTCTTACTATGGCCTAACCCTATCCAGGTAAAGAGTTGGTACCCCTTGGGGTTCTCCTCTGCCACCTTTGCAGTTGCCTGTTGTGACTGCAGCTTCCCATCCTGTGCCATGTACCTCTTGCTGGGGAGTCTTGCCTCCTTTGCCTGGATAGTCTATCTTCGCAGAAGTGTAGCCTTCTGTCTCTGCTTCCGGTCTTGTCAGCTTGGGTTCTTCTAGCACTGGATGTGTGTTGGTTATGGGACATTCCCTCTGCTGCCTTAGCTGCAGCCTTAGACTGGTCATCTTCTCTTTCCTATCCTCTTCCAATACTGAGGAACATTGTCCTCTGAAGTTGGTTGATTGGATCATGCCTGGTTGTCAAGAGGTCCTTTGAATTTCCAATTCTTAGCATCCAGGCCATCTTATGCGGCTCTCATTATCATACAGGCTATACCAACCCTTTTCCATAAGTTAATGATAATGACCAGGTCTTGGCAGGTTCCCTTATTCGCTGCCTTTCATTCTTGTACCTCTTCACCCTGATTGTGGACCCTTCCCTATGAGATTGTCCACTCTCTCCCTGTCGACTTGACGATGCCTCTGCCGTGTTGTGTTGACATGCCTGGGGTGTTGAGAGGTGAGTTTTTATCTTGGCTGCTAGAAATAGCTGCCGCCTTAACTCAGCTACTACTGCTTTTGGGTGTAGTTGTTGCTGGCTTAGGCAATATGATGAGTGAATTTCCATCTTAGGTTGTCTAAAAGATGTGAACCTATCCTCCATATTCCTACCATACTATCATTGATAGTTTTTCATAAATCTCCATTGATTTCTGAACTGTTTGACATGATTCTTCATTATTTTGTAGTCTTAAGCCATATTTTAGCTGGTACGATTATTTACGCTAGGATTTATCTTGAGTATTATTTTATGAATAAATTTCTATATGTAGGCCTATGCTTAATCTTCAGAAGAAAAATATTCTAATGATTTGTACTCATTGAAATTTTTTCTCCTTTACAAGTTGCTGATGGAATGGAGTGTTCAACGGTCACCTGTACCAGGCGAGTCAAGTTTCCCTGTGGCCACAAGACTTGACGGAAACATGAGGACTGCCATGTTTCCAAACAGTCTCTTGAAATTTGGAAACCTACTAACTGTCAGGTTTCCATCACACCTGGTTCCACGCCACTGACGTCTCCTTGGACGTGCAAGAACGGAGTCGGAGGACAATCCTTGTGGAACTGAAGGACCTCCTGTTTTAGGTCACCAATTATTATTATTATTATTATTATTATTATTATTATTATTATTACTTGCTAAGCTACAACCCTATTTGGAAAGGCACGATACTATACGGCCAGGGGCTTCAACAGGGAAAATGGCCCAGTGAGGAAAGGAAAAAAGTAAATATTTTTTAAGAAGAGTAACAATATTGAAATAAATATCTCCTATAAACTATAAAAACTTTAACAAAACAAGAGGAAGAGAAATAAGATAGAAGAGTGTGCTCGAGTGTACCCTCAAGCAAGAGAACTCTAACCCAAAACAGTAGAAGACCATGGTACAGAGGTTATGGCACTACCCAGGACTAGAGAACAATGGTTTGATTTTGGAGTGACCTCCTAGAAGAGTTGCATACCATAGCTAAAGAGTCTCTTCTACCCTTACCAAGAGGAAAGTGGCCACTGAACAATTACAGTGCAGTAGTTAACCCCTTGGGTGAAGAAGAATTGTTTGGTAATCTGTGTCGTTAGGTGTATGAGGACAGAGGAGAATATGTAAAGAATAAGCCAGACTATTCAATGTGTGTGTAGGTAAAGGGAAAATGAACCATAACCAGAGAGAAGGATCCAATGTAGTACTGTCTGGCCTGTCAAGATTGATTGATTGATTGATTTAAAGTTTTAAGGCATCCTGAAATGGCCTGTCAAGAGACCTCATAACTCTCTATAGGTTGTACCTCAACGGGTGGCTGGTGCCCTAGCCAACCTACTACCTACAATTACCGACAGTTCAACTCCCACCAGTACCAGTAGATCATGCAGATGAAGTTCGGGACGCTTGGCAAGTCATGAGCCTAGACGCTGACAACATGTTAACAGTTTCATCTGTGTCGTCAGAGAGGGAGAGGATCCAGTTGACCACGGAAGCCTCTGACGAACCATTGGATGTACCTAGATGAGTACAGTTCCCAATACTTCTTTAGCTTGTTACACCATCTCTGCTGCTCAGGCCCCAGCCTCTACCTAGCCCCATGTTTATACGCCGGATAAACCTTTGTTTCCAGGGCAAATGGAATTTATGGTGTCCATGAAAGCCTTTATGGATTACGTAAACGCCAAACATGAGCATTCTCAAGCGGACTTAATGGCGAGAATAGGAGCTGTACAAAAGGCACCTACTTTTAAGGCTCTCCCAGCTTCGAGCCTACCTGAATGCACAGTTAAGAACCCTTGGCATTATGCTGATCACATAACCTTTTAGTGAAGGGTACCTCCACATCGGAGAAGGTTTGGGTACCAAGCCAGTCTCGGATTTGGAATTCTTCCCATCGATTGATAGTTATCCTTAACTTGGAAGCGTCCATTCGGGATGATACGATCCCTAAGGAAACAATCATCCTGAGCCACAGCAAGGCTCAGTCTCTTTTGGTTAAGGAGCTAAAGACGGCCAAATTCACTAATACCCAACTTTCTCCCTTTGGCAGGAAGCAGGCCACCTTTGTAGCCCTCAAGGATACTGTCTTTCCTTTGACCTATAAAAGCTTTGAGGCTATTAAGAAAGCAGTAGTGGAGAGTAGACCATTGCCAGTGCTAGAGGAGTGCAAACCTGACTCCCTAGCCCCTCCTTATGATTCGGACAGTTGGGAGGATGTTCAACATACTTTTACTGTTGGAAAACTAAAGACATTGGAGGCAACCAATTTAATAAGAAACTGCCTAGAATTCCCGAATCTCTATTAATGGAAGAATTGGAAGACAAAGAAAGACTATCTGGTTCCTTATCCCTCCAATCTTATCTAGAAATGCTAACTGTAAACTATTCCAAATCTGATATTTTCACAGTTCTGGCAAAAACTCACCTAGTCATGTTCCATAGAGATCTCCATGGTTTCTTCCTAGCCAGATGAGCATGTTGAAAACACGTCCTTAGCACTGCTACAATAAGGCATGAACCTAAAAAGCAGATCGACTCCAATATCTGGGAGAAGGATCTCTTTCCCACGAAATTGGTCATGGATAAAGCGGCTCACTAGAATAAGAGCCTTATAGAAAAGTGGGCTATGTCTTCTAAAAGGAAATTTACCCCCGTGAAGGACCTCAACCGAAGGGCAAGAAGCCCGGAAGACACTTTAAAGGAAGGAAAACCTTTCCCGTCATGAAAGCCTCAGTTGCCATCATCCCTCAGACTGTGTTCATGGTTCCCAAGCAGTATATATCAGTCTCCAGCCTTCAACCTGGTGTATGAGAGAGCCAACAATATATTTCACCCTGTCAGAGCTCAAAAGAAGAGCGCCAGTGCCAGGGGAAGGTCTGGAAAGGGGGGTCACTAGAGGCAAGTACGGACGTAGAGGCAAGGCGGTTAAAGACACACTTTCTTCACAACAACAATGAGGCACTCCTGGTAGGGGGACGACTTTACCAGTTCAGGGATCAATGGGAGTTCAATCACTGGGCTCACAACATAAGTCTCAAAAGGCCTAGGCTGGGAATGGAGGCAGAAACCACCTCAGTTCAAGAGGTTCTTCCAACTCACAACCGCATTCTTGGAGGATTATGTACAGGATCTTCTCCGGAAGGGGGTCATCCGTTGCACAAAACTCATGAACTTTCAAGGGTGGCTATTCTGCGTGCCCAAGAAAGATTTGAACACTCTTCGAACTATTCTGGACTTTTCCCCATGTTATGAACTGCCTTAATGGTTCATCAGGTTCTTTTAAAATACTAAAAGAATTAGGACTGGAATGAACCGATGGACTGCAACAACCAAAGGGGTGGGTAAAACAGAAAACACTTAAGTACCTTAACCTAGTTTATTATACAAAATTTATACAAAAGCAAATTATATACAATAATTACAATGAGTACAGGTAATGGGAAGCACAGAGACAAATGATCTTTACCACAAAACCAGTTAACATTTAAAATTACAAAAACAGTTTACTGAAATTCTAAGTAAATAAAAAACAATTAACAACAGTCATCGACAAAAAAACACAGTAAGCAGCAGCAGCGAAAAATTAATAAGAGAATCTTCTCATTATTAATAAAATAAACACGAGCCCATACACTGGCTCTTCTAACATATAAACATCCACCAACAATCCCTGATCCTCGAGGACGTCCATCGAACACTACGGGAACAACCACGACAGTGTCGATACAACAGCCACTTTGCTGCCACCGAAGAATAACTCTTCAAAAACCATCTCGACCTCGAGGACTATGTTGAGGACAAGTCACCACCAACTAGGAGATACTCCAAAGCTGTGTCTGCTGCTCTTTCTCGACTGCATCACGAGAAACGGTCCATCTGGCTTCCCAAACCTGACTAAAGCTTGTCACTCACAACGTGTCAAAAGTAAACAAGACACATGCCTTGACAAAGAAAAAGAGGGCAGTTCAAAAAATTTAAACTAGGTTCTTTTAAGAGCCAAACAACCTAACACCCCACTAAACAAATTACTTCTGAACAAGTTCCAGATGCTGACTATCTCGGAAATACGGACCCTACTACCCCAGGGGGACTACACCATCTCCATAGATCTTACAGACACCTATTACCATCTTCTGATAGGTCGGCACTTCTCCCCATACCTTGGTTTAAGTCTGACAAGAAAGGCCTATGTATTAAGAGGTATGCCCTTCGGGCTAAGTACAGCTCCAAGGATTTTCACGAAGCTAGTCGAGGACATCGTCCAACAATTACAGAACAAAGGTCTCCAAGTGATGGTGTACCTGGCTGGTCTGGGCTGCAACGAAGTCAAAATGTCTTCTGACAGCCCAAGAAGTCATAAAATTCCTACAGTCTCTGGGCTTTCAAATCAACCTCAAGAAGTCCAGGATGTCTCCGACTGAGGCATTCCAGTGACTAGTACTTCACTGGACTCTTAAAGTGACACACCCTCTCTCTACTGCAAGGCAAGAGAAAGAAATTGCAAACTCTGACAGCTGCCTACTTCGTTCAAAAGTACTCACCAGGTGGAAACAGGAAAGAATCTTGGGTTCACTGCAGTTTGCTGCCATGACAGACTCAATCTTAAAAGCAAGAGTCAAAGATGCCAACAAAGTCTGGAGAAGAAAGGCATCAAATGCTCAGAGAGATCTTAACCACAAAACCCCAGACTTACAGCGAAAGCAGCTCAAGATGTGGTCCACTGCCAACAGTTTATCAACACACGTCCCTCTGCAGTATCCTCCTCCATCCATGACAATTCACCCGGACACCTAGGAACATGGTTGGTGGGGACACTTCCCCTTCCAATTAAATACAGGGTTGGTGGTCGATCACAGTTCGGATATTTCACATCAATATTCTGGAAGCTATGGCAGTGTTTCTGACTATGAAGAGACTGAACCCAAAGACAAAATCACACATCAAATTAGGCATCGACAAGACGATAGTCCACTGTATCAACAGACAGGGCTCCAGGTCTCCTCAGATCAACCAAGTGATTCTAGCCATCTTCACATTAGCAAAGCGGAGGAATTGGCATCTCTCAGCAGTTCACCCCGACGGGGTTTGCAATGTGATGGCGGACGCCCTGTCAAGATTCAAGCCTCTCAAAACAGAATGGTCTCTGGATGCAAAATCATTCTGTATCATTCTAGAGCAAGTCCCAGAACTGCAAATTGATCTCTTTGCTACGAGCTTCAACGAGAAGTTTCCCCAGTATGTTGCACCAAACATAGATCCGGAAGAGACAGGAACGTATGCGATGTGTCTGGATTGGAGCCAGTGGTCTCACATCTACCTATTTCCACCATTCAACCTCCTAATGAAAGTCCTAAATAAACTGGGGAGTCTCAGGGGAACAGCAGCTCTAGTGACTCCCAAGTGGCCCAAAAGCAACTGGTATACTCTTGTTCTGGAACTCAAACCTTTCCAGGTCCCTCTACCATCTCCAGTGCTATCCCAGAATGTTCAACAGAAGACTGTCTATGCTTCCTCTAGCATAAGGAAAACCTTTCAGCTCATGATTTTCCTACCCTCGTGGCTCAAAGAAATTTTGGAGTTGCAAAGCAGAAGAGTACAAGTCCAACACCACAAACCATCTTCAATTTCTATGGACTTGTGTATTTCCTCCTTTATCTCATTGCATGATCAAGGTTTAGCCTCTGCAACTATTGCCTCATATACGTCGGCACTAACTAGACCAATTGCTTATGCTTTTGATATTGAACTCAATAGTGAACTGTTCAATAAGATCCCAAAGGTTTGTGCTAAACTGAAACCTAATGCTCCTCCCAAGGCTATTTCATGGTCGTTGGATAAAGTCCTGCACTTTGCCCATTTGATAGATAACGCCTCTACCTCTCTGAGGTATGTTACTAAAAAGTCTATCTTTTTGCTTGCTATGGTTTCTGGTGCTATTCAGTGAGATTATAGACCTTTCAAGGGATGATGGCTACATTGAGAATCGGGGGAGGCAAGTCTTTACCCAGATCCTG